>NC_081180.1:123315625-123487337 GCF_029867415.1 Vicia villosa | reverse complement strand
TGGAGGGATGACAACATCCGACACGAGTCCCAGATCATTGAAATCTAAGCCAGGTATTTTTTGTATTTCCATAGCTTTCATACGATCCTCCAACTGTTGGTATTTGTCATCATCCTGTTCGTCTCCAGAATGATCTTCTTCTTCATTTGAAGAGAGAGAGGGTTTAGCAGAACCCTGGTTGCTTTGATTATCTTCTTGTTCACCATCACTGACTATTTCAGGGATTGGTGGCTTTTTGATTTTTTTGACAGGGATCTTGATCTTCCTTCTCAGGTAACTCAAGCCTGCAGATTCTTTGGGCTTCTTCTTCTTCTTGAGTATCAGGGCTTTCAGCTCTTGTTGCCCCTTTGCCAGTTCCAGAATTGCCACTTGAACTTGGGCATTCTGTACTTCGAGATTCTTGATGCTTGCCTTAGATTCCATCTCTTCTGACTGAAATAAACAGCGAAGAGATGAGAAACCCGTCATGAGAACCTGTTATGAAATGTGTATGACTGGATGCCATGTATGCAATGTGTATGCAATGTATATGAATGCAATGTATGAAATGCAATGTATGAAATACAATGTGTATGCATGTGTGCAATGTTTTCAAGGATCATAGAGTCTAGATTTGTTAAAGAAGCAACAAACGTTAGTTAATCAATTTATTCTTTTTTCTTTGCCTCATTTGGGCTTACAAGACAGAAAATAAAATAAATGATCTTTCAGGTCTCCCGTGGGCGCTTTTTCTTTGTCCCCAGGAATGCGTTGATTCTTTGTTCTTCTTGAAGCTGTCTGGTGAGCTCGAATAGCCTTCCCTGACAGTGTTCTTTGAAGGTGTCTCTTTCCTCTTTGAGTTGAACCCAGGATTTTTGCAACTCTTCCAAGTCAGTTGGCATATCCGGGTGTAGAATAACTTGAGGTTCGTAACCTTCGACTTCTGATTCGATAGTCACAGGTAGAACAGCGGGATAGGGCATCATGAGTTTTTGAGCATGAGTACGCACCCATCTGAGGTAAAGTTCCATAGGAATAGAATTCCATTGCCCCAGAGTTTTGCTTTCTATTCTGTAGACACTGTCCCAAGCCTGTATGAATCTTCGTCGGTGTCGGTGAGAATCATTCTCGTAATCAAACACAATGCCACGGATAATCATGTCATGAGGACCGTTGCTTCTTGCATATCCGAATTGGCGTAGAGCTAGAGAGGGATTGTAAGTGATACCTCCTTTAATGCCAAGGAGTGGCACATTAGGGTATTCTCCACAATGATCAATGATAGTAATGTCTCTTTGAAAGAAGTTGTTCCATCGGATATCTGAATGAGATAAAGACATGATTCTGTAAGACCATTGTGCTCTTTGTTCATTTCTCAGTACTGATCGGGGAAGATGACATGTAAACCACCTAGCCAGCAGTGGTATACAGCACATGAGAGTTCCTCGCTTCTTCGTGGTACGAGTGTGTAGAGAGTGTAGGATGTCTCCCAGCAATGTTGGTACCGGGTTGCGAATTAGGAAAAGGTTGATGATGTGTACACTTATGAACTGGTCGGAATTAGGGAACAAAACCAACCCATAGATCAAAAGAGCCATAACTTCTTCAAAAGCTGGATAACTTTTGTTTTCTAGCAGTAGTCGAGCCTTTTCCAGTAAGAATTTGGCAAGCAAACCCTCAACTCCACTCTTTGTTTCCCAATTGGATTTGATTTCTGACTTTTGCAGATGTAAAGCAGCAGCAATGACTTCAGGTTTTGGTTTTCTTTCTAAACCAGTGAAAGGTAATTGATCTCGGATTGGTAATCCAATTAATTCAGAGAATTCTTCCAAAGTGAGTACCAACTGGTAATCAGGAAATGTGAAGCAATGATGTTCAGGGTCGAAGAACTGGAACAGGACCCGTATCATGTCTTCTTCAAACTTTGAGGTAACCAAATGGAGTAGGTGACCATGCTTTTCAGTGAATTGAGCATTCCTGGGGAATTCTGCTACCAAGACTTTGAGTTCAGATGGCACCGTTGAGATATTGATTCGGATGTAATCTCTGGTGGCGGGAGCCATTACCTGCAAAAACAAAAGTAAACTCTTTGATCCTTGAAATGTGTAGTGAAGAATGATGTGTTTATGATGCAAACATGTGGCACACAAAAACAAATCAAACAATAGCCTTAGGTTTAAAGGCTTGCATGAGGTTGATAGGTGATACCCTCCCCTCTGAAGTTGAGTTGGTTGAAAACCTGTCCTAGAATAGTATTCGGGTTCTATGATCCTTGGAGACAACATCTCAATACGGCGCTCGGACGGCCGATCAAGAATATTCCTCGAGGATAACTAGCTTCGATCAATTTCAAAGCTAGCCACTTAATAGGCCACAAGTCAAGTTCAACTAAAAGGTTCTAAGACAAATTAGTGTTAATGACACTTCGGAAGCCTAATATACTCCTTGATCGCTTTCAAGGGACATCAGTATAAACCAAAGTATCACACTAACGATGACTACCAGATCAACCGTATCGGTACATGCCGTACAGTTTCCTTGGTCTATTGTCATATACTTAAGGTATCTCGAGATTCGGGTTAGAATCTTTCACACAAGCAAAGTACCCAAGCAAACCTGTGAAAAGTAAAGCAATCAGATCAAACAATTGAAAACATCGAAATGATCTATACTCTAAAGGTAACCCCTTTTGAAAACATTTTGAATTTGTATTCCCCAGCAGAGTCGCCAGTTCTGTGGACCGTCCCTTCGGGCCATACCCCTCCGTGGGTGGGATACGTGAACTGACTCTTTTTTGTCGATCGGACGCTTTCGCGTCACTTTTGAAAAAGTTTACAGAGTCGCCACCGACCTTTTATTTTATCCAATGAAGGAAAGGTTTATAAAAGAAACAGAAAAAAGACCTTTGAGAGATTCTGGGTAAGGGGGTAGGTTATACAAAGGGAAGGTGTTAGCACCCTTTGTATCCATGGTTATCCATGGGCTCTTTAGTTTGCTTAGCTCATTTGCTTTACTTTTCAATTGATTCGGAATGCTTTACCTGTGTTTTTGAAATACCTTTGCAAATAGAATTTGTAATGATCCTTGTGCGGATATATACAAATGCTTGTTTATCTTTCGAAAGATGTTTTGAAAAGATCGTTAATTTTGTAATGATCCGTGTTTGGATGTATACAAAATATTGTCTTTTGGAAAATTCGTTTTAAAAAAAACAACAGTGTATGAGAATTTTGTTTGTTTTGATTTTGAGCAAGCAAACTAGGAGGTCTACCCTGAGTTAGGAGGTCTTTATCCTTGTTCCCTTTAAAAATCTATCCATTCGTCGGATATAAACAAAAGGTTCGATTTTGTACTCGAAACAGTAGAAATGTAACTTTGATTTTGAAAAGAGTGAAAAGGGGTTACCCTAGGAGGTGCAAATGTGATTGTGATTGAATTCAGATATTTATCTTTGAAGTTAGTGATCTGACGGTTCAGTTTTATCTTTGACATACACGCAGTTTATATGGGTGCTGGAAATTAAAATGCGGAAATGTAAAGTGCAGAAAGTAAATCTACGCTATTACATCGATTGTGCGGGAAATGTAAACTAGCCTATTTACATGAATTTGACATCCTATACATTTATCTAGGAATTTTAAATTGCAAGAAATAAAAGGCATATTTTTGTATTTTTGTGATTTATTTTAAATATAATTAATGCATTATTAATTAATTTAAAATAAAGAAAAGATGGAAATATGATTAAACCTAGCAAATAAGTTTAAAAATATGTACAAAATGTTTGTTAATTGATTTTAGAACAAAACTAATTTTTTTGGAATTTTTGAAATTTGTTTTTGGATATTTTAAGTTAATCAAAACATAATTATGCAAATAATTACACAAATAATTAAAACTTAAAGAGAAAATTATCCTAAATATGTACAAAATTAGTTTATGATATATAAACAATATTTAACACAAAGAACAATTTTTTTTTATGATTTTTTGACTAATTAAAATAATTAATAAGCAAATATACAAATACATACTAATTAATTATGAAAAATATTGAAATTTTGAAGAAAAATAAAATATTTTTGTTTCATAAAATAATATATTATTTTAGAAGTTTAAAATATTTTTTGTGGAATTTTTGGAAGTTTTTAACTATTTTTAATTAATTTATCAAAGAAACTAAAATAAAAATAGAAAATAAAATTAAAAATATAAGGATACTGATCTGGTGTGGCAATTAATGAAGGAGCATGGTGAGCTTGCATGTGTGAGGCGTTGGATTGGCTTTGAGATTGATCCAAGGGCACAGATTTGTAGTCACATGATGCACATGGTTAAAGTAGATCATGGGATTAGTGGGAGACCAAAGTCAGACTGGTCCCCACCCTCGCCTGCATGGACCAATGGAAACAGAGGAGAGAAGGTTGAAAAGTTGACTGACGAACCACGCTCGGACGCGTGGTCGTCTTCAACCTCCGTCCCATGCACTTTTTCAGACAGATAGCGGGGGTTTTTAACCCCCTCTATTTCACGATACAAAAACGTTATTTTCGGTAGCTTCCCAAACCTGCAAGAACACACGTTAGCAACATATGAAAACAACCCAGATCCACTAAACATGATGCCCTGAATCCAAATATGTCATTAGTTTCGTGGTTTGATGCTCATAGCTATAGGTTCGAAGATGTTAAAGTATGAACACTCATAAGCTTATGTTAATGGCATATGGCTATCCTCACGTGGGAGTTGGCATGTTAAGACCTAGATCACTTATGTAGGACCTCATAAACATGTTAGGGTGGTTAGTTCATATGGAAATTAATTGCAAATATGAAAATGAAAGTTAAGGCATATATACATGAAGAACACTTATATGCACTATACGACTCTCATAGGCCTATATTTAGAGTTCAATCTTACTCTATAATGTTTGAGAAGATGATTAGAAAGCTTGGTTTGTATTAATGTTGATTGGAGAATTGAATTTGAAATTTACAAAGTTATGGAAATTTTAGAGAATTTTGGTGACTTTCTTGACTATGCCTTGCAATATTTCGTGTCTCTCTCTTTTTGCTGAAGTATGATGCTTCTTTTATAGCCCAAAGTTGCTTGGAACTCAAGCTAAGAAGCTTTGTTGTCTTTGTTGAAAGTTTGATTTTTAAAATATTAAAAAATCTTTGAATTGTTGACCAAGCTTGACTCCATTCAATGCTCTTGTCTTGCTCTTCAATTCTTGCAGAAAAAATGAAGATTCCTTGAAGTGAGTCATACTTGGAGGCCAAGCAACCATTATCCATGCATTTTCCTTTTAATTTTAATCTTAAAGTAAGATAAAATTATGCAAAAAATGGCCAATAAAGATGTGGGCTTTGTCTTGGTCGTGGGAGGCCCATAGTAACATGGCAAAGATGTTTGGACCATAAAAACTTGGACTCATTTGGAAAAAAAACATTTTTGAGCAATGTTGATTTCATGCATTTTCCCAAAATTTAGCCAACTTCAACAAGGTGTAAATCCTTCAATTTTTGTCATATGAAGGAGATCTTGCACTTTTTGGAAACCTCAAAGAGTCCTCTAACCAATGTCTTTGGTCTCATATCAAAATGATTTTTGGTTCTCCTTGTGTGTCTATTTGAAAAAAGTGTCTTTTTGTTGACTTTGAAAATGACCTGTAATGTCTTTGGCCATATTTTTCAAATGGTGAATGCTATGACCATGGGATCAATTGCATTTGAAAGATAATTGAATTTCCTTCAAAATGAGCTTTGGTTGACATTTTTTGGATGAAGGATGAGAGAGTTATGATCAGTCAAAGTTGAGTTGACTTTTCAGGCAAAAACCCTAATTTTGAATCTTAGGGTTTTGTTGATTTTTGATCTTTCCTTGATGAATTGTGATCATCCAATGATCAAATGTTGAATCCTTTGACAAAATATGGACTTTGACAAAAAATTTCATTTTTGACTGTCAGTTGACTTTTTTGGTCAAACGGGTCGTCTGTTGACTGTTTGAGCTGCTGACGGTGCGTCTGAGTGAATTGAAGTTTGAAAATTTGTATGATGGTACTTTGAGATGTATGGATGTATATGAAATCCATTTGAGCTCTCAAAACTTGTTGCTCCTGTTAAAACAAGAAAAACCCTGATTAGGGACTGTCTGTATAGGAGGCAGTTAAGCGTACCTGATTTTTGTGCAGTGTTGAGTTTCTGCTAATCATGTGATATTCAGAAGACTTCTAACACAAAAATCTTGGAAATTTGAATTGTGAATGATTGATTTGATTGATTGTACAAATCACTGTGAATTGTACTGTCTGCAGTTTGTCTGTCAACCGACTGTTCGTGTACTGAAGCAGCAGTTAAAGTGAAAAATCAACCGTCAAAGTTAATTTTCTTTTTTTTTTTTGTTGTTATTTTTGTCTTTGTTTTGTGTGAAGCATGAAAATTTATTTACATGACTTGTTAGAAACAGAAACATAATAAATAACTGATATTTACGGTATGCGGGCAAAATTACCGATAATAACCTGAAAATTGTTTACTGCACAGAAATAGAAATATTTGACTGGCAGAAAACACACAAGTTAAGATTTGATTTTTGAAAAAGAGATTTGAAAAGATTTTGAAAATAATGGAATATAGTACAAAAGTTAGTGGGAAACCAAAAACAATTGTTACCAGTATAGTGTGAGTTTCCTGCTTCTGCGCCTGCAAAAAGAGTTAACTCTGCATGATTGTGTTAGTACTATTTATCTGTAAATAAATAAATAGTATTTGTGATGTAATGAACAGTATTTGGCGTTTGCGTAAGAATAAATTCCTCTGTAAGCCAAGCTACTGTATAAGAAAAGTTTCTGAAATTTAAGTACTTCATATGCTAGGATATTTGAAATAAAAATCCATGATTATATGAAACTCTTAATTTTCAGATTGGAGTTTTCTTGAAAAAAGATGTGGGCAAATTTTGGGGTATAACACATACCAACCATATCCAAGATACATCTCCATATATTTTCTGTTTGACTTCAAAATCTTACACTCATAAAAAGACAAGTCTTCAAGATCAAAAAGCCTGCATCCTGTTATGTCTGGTCTTAGAGCTTTCTTTATGATCTCCTGAGGGAATTGTTGCATTACAAATTGGTTATTGTTACAAATGTTAACATCATTAATCGTACAAATATCAATTTAATATTGAAATCAGAAATCTTATAAATGATGCAGTAGAAGATAATGATAGTGTATAACAATCATTAACCAAGATGGCCAAAGATATTAAAAAGGAGAAATAGTTAGCTTCACAATTTATAAGTTTTAAATTTACCATGCTTTATGATCAAGACAATTAGTTTATTTAAGTTGTTAAATGATGTTTGGTTTTGTTGTTGCATTACAAATTGGTTGTTGTTACAAATGTTCACATCATTAATCGTACAAAACAAAATAATATTGAAATCAGAAATCTTACCATCACTTGATGACCTCTAACTTGGGACTTGGTGATCTCTTTTTCCCATGATATCTCTTTCTGCAGCCCTTGATCATTGTTATTCACCTGAGAAGGCTGGCCAACATCATGCTCCACTTTGACATCCTTCAACAGCGAATCATGGTTTACTCCAGAGGTTTGCCCTAATTCATTCACCAAAGCAGCAGGTTTGGTCTTTGAGCTTTGCCCTAATTCATCCTCCTCAACTTTCACTTCTTTCATTACAATTTTGGTGTTGCCATCAGAGACTTCATCGTCATCAGCTTTCATGCCTAATATGCAGTTGATTTCCTCAGTGTCAAGAGACAAAAACCTGTGTTCAAACACATGTACCCAGGTTTTTTCCAGATTATTAAAAAAACGATAAAATTTACTTACAACAAAGACAAACAGAGGTATGTAGTTTCTATCCATAACCTTACCCGCCACTCCATGAAGAATAAGACATTTTCACATGGATATGTTGGATCAAAGGCTTTTGGAGTGTGTTTATATGACTGGTTTTATATTTGCATGCAGGAGAGAATAGTAAGAGAAGATATGGGATTTGATTTTTGAGTATAACACAAGAAGAAAATCTGAAACCAAATCTCAAAGGCATGGCCTTGCAAAACGTGTCTGCCCTTTCACATTACATGTAGAAGTTGTTACTATTCATTGTTAACCCCATATACTTACTCCATTTACGGTTTCCAATGTTTTTTTCTTTTAATTTAATTTCTTTTTTCGTTAATGTCATTTCTTGTATTCATTGTTATCATTGATTGTAACTTTTTAGTGGTTTACCAACAGTTTTAATATTTTACCATTAATTGATTAAATGGAATAATTATGCTGACCAAACACTTAACCATCAACTTTAATATCCCCTCTCATGTCTTTAACATTTTTACTGTCATAATTAGAGGGTTAATTATTAAGGCTAAGCACGATAAAGCATATATCATATACCATTGTCCATGGACATTTAATAGGCATACACTTCCTTACCATATTCTCTCTGTTTTAATTGGTTGACTGTTCAAATAACAAAATAGGTATGAGAAAAAACTCTTCACATTTTCATCCTATTGATGATGTCTTTTATTTTGTTTGCATGAAGTATACTTAGTAAACCAGTAACATCAAAAAAATGGAATCACATGATTGTGAGAGTAAGAAAGTTGCAGCATTGGCAAGAAAAAGGAGGAAACAAATTCTCAGTGAAAGAAGATTGAAAAGAAGTAGAGTTGGTGATAAAGAATTGAATTTTGAAGTTTGTTTTAGTAGGAACTATCATCCATCCGTTGACAACATCAGAACACCACTGTCTAACATCACTTCTTCAATGATGAATCAAAGGAATCAAAACTTGAATGCACATCCACCAGAGCTTCTAAGGTCATCACCAACAAGTAGAAACGTCAGTGTCAATCATTTTCAGAATTATATTCATCACTATGCTTATAAACTGAAGTCAAATACAACAACACCTAAAGTTGGTTCATGCAGCTCGAATTCAACATGTACTATGGATACTATGTCCCTAACCTGGTAGCTGCAACAACATATCAACGAAGAAAGTCAATTATTCAACCAAATACACCACGGCTGAGCAGACACCGTGCTTTCAATTCTCCTGTCAGCCTCAATACAAACACACCTTCAAGTGGTACAACATCTTCCTTTGTTGATCAAGTCTTCAAAAACGTTAATACACATCATAGTGGATCAGTCGTTTCATCTAGAAAACAATTGAATGTTGGTGCTATTCAATCTATGGCATCCAATCTATTCAAAAAATTCTCAAATATTGATCATTACAGTGAGTCTTCGCCCACAAGCAATATTCACCGCAACACACACGTTAATAACGAAGCAGATGAAACCGTTGAAGATGGAACAACGGATGAATCAATATCTGATAGTGATTGTGAATTCATAAATTCAAATCCTAACTATGACACATCATCAACTCTTGATGATGAAGAAAGCATATAATCAAACTATACGCCGCAAAATCTTCCAGATTCTGGTATATATATATATATATATATGGCTTAAATGCACTTTTGACCCCCTATTTTCATTTTAATGAACTTTTGATCCCTCATTTTCAAAATTCCTTATTTTGATCCCCAAACATTCAGTTTTTTGGCAAATTTAGAGCCCCTCTCCAAAAATGCATATGTGGATGTGAGAATTGCTGAGTTGGCTAAAATTACTTATGCCACGTAATTAAATTTATTTAATTTATAATTTTAAATACAAAACAATTTCTGAAAATGCTAAATAATATTAATTCTTTTTTTATAAATCAGAAACATAATCCCTTTCTTCATCTTGTTCGTGACAACCATGACCTAAGTTCTTCGTTTTCCAGCATACCATCTCTTGTACCCCTAAATTCCAGAACTTAATATTCCTTTTCGTTTTTACAAAACCCAAACGTATTCCTCTCTTATTCTTGTCAATGTCTCATTATTCTGAAGCAAGTAGTCGAACAAAATCCCCTTCCGTCCATGGCGAATGTAGGTATGGTCTTGATGCATCTTTGATGACTTCTTGGACTGATTCTAACCCAGGACGTCGTTTTTACGGGTGTGGGATGTACAAGGTAAGCATCTCCTATTCTGTAATTTTTAGTTGTGATAATAACCCTAAATTCCATCCTAAATTGCATCTGTAAATTTCTGTAGATTCAGGGGTACAAGAGATGTAATCATTTTGTTTGGTATGATGAAGAGATGGGCCCTAGAGCAAAAGAGATGATTTCAACATTGAAACAAAAACTGAAAATTGAAAATCTCAAAATTGATGCAGCCAAGATCCAAGAAGATGAAATGAGCAAGAAGATCAGGAATTTGAACATGAGGATAATGTATTTGAAGCTTTCGATTGCGTCCATTGTCGTGTTAGTAGTGGGACTAGTGTTAGGATTTGTAATGAACTAGTTTGTTAAAGTTATTGTTGTTAAATGAATACTGATGTATCAGTCTCAATTTCCAGTTGTAATACTTTTGATTAATTATGAGACAAGTTGTACTAATATGGTTATCAATGAGATCAATTTGTTGCACAATTTGTATCACAGTTTTTACCAATTTATTTTACAGCTTCTTCTTCTCAGTTTTTCAATTCAAACTCAGCATGTATCGGACCATAGCCTTTATGCATCGAACCAAAATAACATGAACCAATTCATACGATACATGGATCGAACCATAATTGTTATGCAATTCTGTTTTGCATCTTTACTCAGTATGAATCGGACCATAGCCTTTATGCATCGAACCATAAGTGTATGGTTCGGACCATACGACGTTTGCATCGACTCATATAAGTTGAGAAGCTACTGGTTTGTGATTTATCACAGTATGTATCGACTCATGAAGTCATGAGCCAACTCATAAAGGCTCATGAATTGACACATAGGCATTAAGTGTCGAATCATAACTGTAATTTTATGTCTAACTAACTCAGCATAACAGAATAACCAATGCTAATGCCAATGATTATAACAGAATAGTTTACTAATAAGCATAACAGAATATCATAACATTAGACAATCAATAATACCATAACAGAACACCTTGTTCATTAAACATACTTGTCCATTACAACCAAACTAAAAGATAACATAACATTAGAAACCCAAAATATACTTGTTCATTACAATAGATAACCAAACTACATCAACATCTACTTGTTCATTGCAAAAGATAACCACACTACATCAAAATATACTTTTTCATTACAAAAATGACCACACTAATAAATGGAGGTGCTTGTGATGAGTTTCCAATCTCAACTTGGTTTGTTTTACTCTTCTTCCCTTGTCCACCTTTGCTATTGCCTCCTTTTGGAATGACTCTTTCAGCAGCCCTCTTTCCCTTACAGCTTCTTTTATTGTGCCCCATTGCACCACACTTATGACAAGTAACAGTTGCCAATTTTCTAGGTAGGACATGTGGATTCTTTGGATCATCGTTGGACTTGTTTCTCATTTTCTTGGGACGACCTATGGCCCTTCTCATAGCTGGAGGATTCATAGTGGACTCCTCATCCAAAGGCCACAACTGTGGACCATTAGTAGGGTAAATTATATGGGAGTAGATGTTGTTGAAATTACTCTTCCTGTAAATCACAACAGAACCAATGAAAATCATAATAGTAGTCAGAATTAGTTCATACAACATTAATACACAGATGCAATTCAGATAGTAGATCATAATACCTGTAATATTAAGAAACATAGTCTTCAGGTTTTTTCTTGATTTGCCACATACATGTGATCGAATGACTGCAAGGGATTCCAGTTAAATCCCATCTCCTACATGAACAAGTCTCTTTCTTCAGATTAACAACATATGTATCCCTTCCATTAGTCACACCATATATTGCCATATTATCGTCACCATGCCATGTGGGTGTCCAATGTTGTGCAATCTTCTTCTTCTTTTCAAGACTCACTTGTATCTTAGGGCATATGTCACCGTTGTAGCTACTCATGAGTTCCTTTTGCTTAGTTAGCCTCTTTGTAAGGTAGTGTTTAATGCCTTCCAATAAAGTGATAATTGGCTTATCCCTATATTCCAGAATTGCCCTATTGAAAGCCTCACACATGTTGTTCACCTGAAGATCACATTTGGAATATGTTTTGAAGTGAGATCGACTCTAATAATGTGCAGGGATATCCATCATGTCCTTCCATGCTGATTGTTTCATGTTCTTCATCCTTGCCATTGCCCTTTCCCATTGTGGCACAGTTGTTGCTCTTGCTGCACTCCACATAACCTCTTTGAATTCAAGCCCTGGATTTTTCTTCTTCCAATTCCCATATAAGTGCTTTGCACAAAGGCGTTATTCTACATGATCACTCACAGCTTGAATTGCTGGTACCAAACCCTATTATAAAAACAAGACATATAATAAATGAGAATGAATATATAGCATGTCACCATGAAACAATCAAGATCCATACCTTTTGTTGGTCGGAAATAAAAGCATAAGCTCTTTTGTTTATGGCTTCCAAATCTTCCAGTAGAAGTTTGATGAACCAATCCCATGCATCTTTTGTTTCTGCTTCCACAACAACATAAGCAATAGGAAAAATCCTATTGTTTCCATCCCTCCCAACAGCAGCCATCAATTGCCCTCCAAAATCACCTTTCAAGAAACGCGCATCCAACCCTATCAATGGCCTACAGTACATTGCAAAACCATACTTGCAAGCCTCCAGACATACGTAAATCCTTTCAAACACAGGGCCTTCAGTTGAAGGAGAACATCTAATCACACAAGTGCTACTAGGGTTAGATTTTAGTAACTCTTGTGCATAACTTCTCAAATGGTTGAATTGGTCCATAGAAGCACCTTGTAACAAATCCATAGCCTTTCTCTTAGCCCTGTATGCCTGATCCCGTGACAATTTCACACCCCATCTATCAATAGCTTGAGCTATCAATCCTGCTGGCTTCATATCAGGGTTGTGTCTAAGAATGTGGCCAAACTGCTTAGCCAGATATGTAGTCTTTGCTTGCCTGTTATTTGGAGTTCTAGAACAATTGTGTTCATCAACCAAACTTACAACTTGCCAAAATTGATTGCCAACCTTTTTACTAATCCTCATGTGAAAAGTGCATCCTTCCATACATTTCATCACCATCTTCTTTCCATCATTTTTCTTGACATGAACATTTTTGTTCATCTTCAAAGCATAGTGTTATACCCCAAAATTTGCCCACATCTTTTTTCAAGAAAACTCCAATCTGAAAATTAAGAGTTTCATATAATCATGGATTTTTATTTCAAATATCCTAGCATATGAAGTACTTAAATTTCAGAAACTTTTCTTATACAGTAGCTTGGCTTACAGAGGAATTTATTCTTACGCAAACGCCAAATACTGTTCATTACATCACAAATACTATTTATTTATTTACAGATAAATAGTACTAACACAATCATGCAGAGTTAACTCTTTTTGCAGGCGCAGAAGCAGGAAACTCACACTATACTGGTAACAATTGTTTTTGGTTTCCCACTAACTTTTGTACTATATTCCATTATTTTCAAAATCTTTTCAAATCTCTTTTTCAAAAATCAAATCTTAACTTGTGTGTTTTCTGCCAGTCAAATATTTCTATTTCTGTGCAGTAAACAATTTTCAGGTTATTATCGGTAATTTTGCCCGCATACCGTAAATATCAGTTATTTATTATGTTTCTGTTTCTAACAAGTCATGTAAATAAATTTTCATGCTTCACACAAAACAAAGACAAAAATAACAACAAAAAAAAAAAGAAAATTAACTTTGACGGTTGATTTTTCACTTTAACTGCTGCTTCAGTACACGAACAGTCGGTTGACAGACAAACTGCAGACAGTACAATTCACAGTGATTTGTACAATCAATCAAATCAATCATTCACAATTCAAATTTCCAAGATTTTTGTGTTAGAAGTCTTCTGAATATCACATGATTAGCAGAAACTCAACACTGCACAAAAATCAGGTACGCTTAACTGCCTCCTATACAGACAGTCCCTAATCAGGGTTTTTCTTGTTTTAACAGGAGCAACAAGTTTTGAGAGCTCAAATGGATTTCATATACATCCATACATCTCAAAGTACCATCATACAAATTTTCAAACTTCAATTCACTCAGACGCACCGTCAGCAGCTCAAACAGTCAACAGACGACCCGTTTGACCAAAAAAGTCAACTGACAGTCAAAAATGAAATTTTTTGTCAAAGTCCATATTTTGTCAAAGGATTCAACATTTGATCATTGGATGATCACAATTCATCAAGGAAAGATCAAAAATCAACAAAACCCTAAGATTCAAAATTAGGGTTTTTGCCTGAAAAGTCAACTCAACTTTGACTGATCATAACTCTCTCATCCTTCATCCAAAAAATGTCAACCAAAGCTCATTTTGAAGGAAATTCAATTATCTTTCAAATGCAATTGATCCCATGGTCATAGCATTCACCATTTGAAAAATATGGCCAAAGACATTACAGGTCATTTTCAAAGTCAACAAAAAGACACTTTTTTCAAATAGACACACAAGGAGAACCAAAAATCATTTTGATATGAGACCAAAGACATTGGTTAGAGGACTCTTTGAGGTTTCCAAAAAGTGCAAGATCTCCTTCATATGACAAAAATTGAAGGATTTACACCTTGTTGAAGTTGGCTAAATTTTGGGAAAATGCATGAAATCAACATTGCTCAAAAATGTTTTTTTTCCAAATGAGTCCAAGTTTTTATGGTCCAAACATCTTTGCCATGTTACTATGGGCCTCCCACGACCAAGACAAAGCCCACATCTTTATTGGCCATTTTTTGCATAATTTTATCTTACTTTAAGATTAAAATTAAAAGGAAAATGCATGGATAATGGTTGCTTGGCCTCCAAGTATGACTCACTTCAAGGAATCTTCATTTTTTCTGCAAGAATTGAAGAGCAAGACAAGAGCATTGAATGGAGTCAAGCTTGGTCAACAATTCAAAGATTTTTTAATATTTTAAAAATCAAACTTTCAACAAAGACAACAAAGCTTCTTAGCTTGAGTTCCAAGCAACTTTGGGCTATAAAAGAAGCATCATACTTCAGCAAAAAGAGAGAGACACGAAATATTGCAAGGCATAGTCAAGAAAGTCACCAAAATTCTCTAAAATTTCCATAACTTTGTAAATTTCAAATTCAATTCTCCAATCAACATTAATACAAACCAAGCTTTCTAATCATCTTCTCAAACATTATAGAGTTTGGGAAGCTACCAAAAATAACGTTTTCTTATTGTAAAATAGAGGGGGTTCAAAACCCCCGCTATCTGTCTAGAAAAAATGCATGGGACGGAGGTTGAAGACGACCACGCGTCCGAGCGTGGTTCGTCAGTCAACAGTCAGCTCTCTCTCCCTCTGTTTCCATTGGTCCACGCAGGCGAAGGTGGGGACCAGTCTGACTTTGGTCTCCCACTAATCCCATGATCTACTTTAACCATGTGCATCATGTGACTACAAATCTGTGCCCTTGGATCAATCTCAAAGCCAATCCAACGCCTCACACATGCAAGCTCACCATGCTCCTTCATTAATTGCCACACCAGATCAGTATCCTTATATTTTTAATTTTATTTTCTATTTTTATTTTAGTTTCTTTGATAAATTAATTAAAAATAGTTAAAAACTTCCAAAAATTCCACAAAAAATATTTTAAACTTCTAAAATAATATATTATTTTATGAAACAAAAATATTTTATTTTTCTTCAAAATTTCAATATTTTTCATAATTAATTAGTATGTATTTGTATATTTGCTTATTAATTATTTTAATTAGTCAAAAAATCATAAAAAAAAATTGTTCTTTGTGTTAAATATTGTTTATATATCATAAACTAATTTTGTACATATTTAGGATAATTTTCTCTTTAAGTTTTAATTATTTGTGTAATTATTTGCATAATTATGTTTTGATTAACTTAAAATATCCAAAAACAAATTTCAAAAATTCCAAAAAAATTAGTTTTGTTCTAAAATCAATTAACAAACCTTTTTGTACATATTTTTAAACTTATTTGCTAGGTTTAATCATATTTCCATCTTTTCTTTATTTTAAATTAATTAATAATGCATTAATAATATTTAAAATAAATCACAAAAATACAAAAATATGCCTTTTATTTCTTGCAATTTAAAATTCCTAGATAAATGTATAGGATGTCAAATTCATGTAAATAGGCTAGTTTACATTTCCCGCACAATCGATGTAATAGTGTAGATTTACTTTCTGCACTTTACATTTCCGCATTTTAATTTCCAGCACCCATATAAACTGCGTGTATGTCAAAGATAAAACTGAACCGTCAGATCACTAACTTCAAAGATAAATATCTGAATTCAATCACAATCACATTTGCACCTCCTAGGGTAACCCCTTTTCACTCTTTTCAAAATCAAAGTTACATTTCTACTGTTTCGAGTACAAAATCGAACCTTTTGTTTATATCCGACGAATGGATAGATTTTTAAAGGGAACAAGGATAAAGACCTCCTAACTCAGGGTAGACCTCCTAGTTTGCTTGCTCAAAATCAAAACAAACAAAATTCTCATACACTGTTGTTTTTTAAAACGAATTTTCCAAAAGACAATATTTTGTATACATCCAAACACGGATCATTACAAAATTAACGATCTTTTCAAAACATCTTTCGAAAGATAAACAAGCATTTGTATATATCCGCACAAGGATCATTACAAATTCTATTTGCAAAGGTATTTCAAAAACACAGGTAAAGCATTCCGAATCAATTGAAAAGTAAAGCAAATGAGCTAAGCAAACTAAAGAGCCCATGGATAACCATGGATACAAAGGGTGCTAACACCTTCCCTTTGTATAACCTACCCCCTTACCCAGAATCTCTCAAAGGTCTTTTTTCTGTTTCTTTTATAAACCTTTCCTTCATTGGATAAAATAAAAGGTCGGTGGCGACTCTGTAAACTTTTTCAAAAGTGACGCGAAAGCGTCCGATCGACAAAAAAGAGTCAGTTCACGTATCCCACCCACGGAGGGGTATGGCCCGAAAGGACGGTCCACAGAACTGGCGACTCTGCTGGGGAATACAAATTCAAAATGTTTTCAAAAGGGGTTACCTTTAGAGTATAGATCATTTCGATGTTTTCAATTGTTTGATCTGATTGCTTTACTTTTCACAGGTTTGCTTGGGTACTTTGCTTGTGTGAAAGATTCTAACCCGAATCTCGAGATACCTTAAGTATATGACAATAGACCAAGGAAACTGTACGGCATGTACCGATACGGTTGATCTGGTAGTCATCGTTAGTGTGATACTTTGGTTTATACTGATGTCCCTTGAAAGCGATCAAGGAGTATATTAGGCTTCCGAAGTGTCATTAACACTAATTTGTCTTAGAACCTTTTAGTTGAACTTGACTTGTGGCCTATTAAGTGGCTAGCTTTGAAATTGATCGAAGCTAGTTATCCTCGAGGAATATTCTTGATCGGCCGTCCGAGCGCCGTATTGAGATGTTGTCTCCAAGGATCATAGAACCCGAATACTATTCTAGGACAGGTTTTCAACCAACTCAACTTCAGAGGGGAGGGTATCACCTATCAACCTCATGCAAGCCTTTAAACCTAAGGCTATTGTTTGATTTGTTTTTGTGTGCCACATGTTTGCATCATAAACACATCATTTTTCACTACACATTTCAAGGATCAAAGAGTTTACTTTTGTTTTTGCAGGTAATGGCTCCCGCCACCAGAGATTACATCCGAATCAATATCTCAACGGTGCCATCTGAACTCAAAGTCTTGGTAGCAGAATTCCCCAGGAATGCTCAATTCACTGAAAAGCATGGTCACCTACTCCATTTGGTTACCTCAAAGTTTGAAGAAGACATGATACGGGTCCTGTTCCAGTTCTTCGACCCTGAACATCATTGCTTCACATTTCCTGATTACCAGTTGGTACCCACTTTGGAAGAATTCTCTGAATTAATTGGATTACCAATCCGAGATCAATTACCTTTCACTGGTTTAGAAAGAAAACCAAAACCTGAAGTCATTGCTGCTGCTTTACATCTGCAAAAGTCAGAAATCAAATCCAATTGGGAAACAAAGAGTGGAGTTGAGGGTTTGCTTGCCAAATTCTTACTGGAAAAGGCTCGACTACTGCTAGAAAACAAAAGTTATCCAGCTTTTGAAGAAGTTATGGCTCTTTTGATCTATGGGTTGGTTTTGTTCCCTAATTCCGACCAGTTCATAAGTGTACACATCATCAACCTTTTCCTAATTCGCAACCCGGTACCAACATTGCTGGGAGACATCCTACACTCTCTACACATTCGTACCACGAAGAAGCGAGGAACTCTCATGTGCTGTATACCACTGCTGGCTAGGTGGTTTACATGTCATCTTCCCCGATCAGTACTGAGAAATGAACAAAGAGCACAATGGTCTTACAGAATCATGTCTTTATCTCATTCAGATATCCGATGGAACAACTTCTTTCAAAGAGACATTACTATCATTGATCATTGTGGAGAATACCCTAATGTGCCACTCCTTGGCATTAAAGGAGGTATCACTTACAATCCCTCTCTAGCTCTACGCCAACTCGGATATGCAAGAAGCAACGGTCCTCATGACATGATTATCCGTGGCATTGTGTTTGATTACGAGAATGATTCTCACAGACACCGACGAAGATTCATACAGGCTTGGGACAGTGTCTATAGAATAGAAAGCAAAACTCTGGGGCAATGGAATTCTATTCCTATGGAACTTTACCTCAGATGGGTGCGTACTCATGCTCAAAAACTCATGATGCCCTATCCCGCTGTTCTACCTGTGACTATCGAATCAGAAGTCGAAGGTTACGAACCTCAAGTTATTCTACACCCGGATATGCCAACTGACTTGGAAGAGTTGCAAAAATCCTGGGTTCAACTCAAAGAGGAAAGAGACACCTTCAAAGAACACTGTCAGGACTATGAGAGAAGGCTATTCGAGCTCACCAGACAGCTTCAAGAAGAACAAAGAATCAACGCATTCCTGGGGACAAAGAAAAAGCACCCACGGGAGACCTGAAAGATCATTTATTTTATTTTCTGTCTTGTAAGCCCAAATGAGGCAAAGAAAAAAGAATAAATTGATTAACTAACGTTTGTTGCTTCTTTAACAAATCTAGACTCTATGATCCTTGAAAACATTGCACACATGCATTCACATGCATTGCATACACATTGCATTTCATACATTGCATTTCATACATTGCATTCATATACATTGCATACACATTGCATACATGGCATCCAGTCATACACATTTCATAACAGGTTCTCATGACGGGTTTCTCATCTCTTCGCTGTTTATTTCAGTCAGAAGAGATGGAATCTGAGGCAAGCATCAAGAATCTCGAAGTACAGAATGCCCAAGTTCAAGTGGCAATTCTGGAACTGGCAAAGGGGCAACAAGAGCTGAAAGCCCTGATACTCAAGAAGAAGAAGAAGCCCAAAGAATCTGCAGGCTTGAGTTACCTGAGAAGGAAGATCAAGATCCCTGTCAAAAAGATCAAAAAGCCACCAATCCCTGAAATAGTCGGTGATGGTGAACAAGAAGATAATCAAAGCAACCAGGGTTCTGCTAAACCCTCTCTCTCTTCAAATGAAGAAGAAGATCATTCTGGAGACGAACAGGATGATGACAAATACCAACAGTTGGAGGATCGTATGAAAGCTATGGAAATACAAAAAATACCTGGCTTAGATTTCAATGATCTGGGACTCGTGTCGGATGTTGTCATCCCTCCAAAATTCAAAGTTCCAACCTTTGCAAAGTATGATGGAGTTTCTTGTCCAAAACTACATTTGAGATCTTATGTGAGGAAGATACAACCTCATACAACAGATAACAAATTGTGGATTCACTTTTTCCAAGAAAGTCTGTCAGGTACACAACTCGAATGGTACTACCAGCTAGAAAATACCAAGGTTCATACTTGGGAAGAATTAGCTGCTGCTTTTTACAAACAGTACCAATACAATGCTGATCTTACACCCACTCGTACTCAATTGCGAGGCATGTCTATGGGACCAAAAGAAAGTTTCAAAGAGTATGCACAAAAGTGGAGAGATATGGCTGGAAGGGTTCAACCACCCTTATCTGATCGCGAACTAGTCGACATGTTCATGGGCACTTTAACTGGCCCATTCTATAGCCATTTGCTGGGAAGTTCATCATCAGGTTTCACTGACCTAATACTGACCGGAGAACGTGTCGAAAGTGGCATTCGAAATGGAAAAATTCAAGTAGGATCCTCCTCTGGTACTACAAAAAGGCCCATCAGAAATGAGGTCAATACAGCGCAAATTCAGACAAGTCACAAAAGTGATCAGCATCAATCTGTAGGGGCAGTTATGATCTCCGCATCTGCACCTCAAAAAGATCAACAGCCAAAATATACGCATCGACCAGATGCACCAAGAAGAACTTTCACCAAAATCAACATGCCAATCTCTCAGGCATTGCAGCACTTGCTTAAAGCGGATCTGATCACATTAAGGGGTCCTCCGAAGAATGTCAATACTTCTTCTCTGAATTATCGCCCTGATGCAACATGTGCCTATCATTCAAACTGTCCAGGACATGACGCAGATCACTGCTGGGCCCTGAAAAATAAAATCCAAGACATGATAGATGCTGGAGAAATTGAGTTCGATCCTCCAGAAACTCCAAATGTCATCACAGCACCTATGCCAAAGCATGACAAAACTGTTAATGCTATCATAGACACAGTTTACATTTATGATGTGAACGAAGTATCAATTCCACTCCTCGAAGTCAAAAGAAAGTTCATCCAAGCTGGTTACTTTCCAGGTTGTGATCCCGACTGCTTTTATTGCTCACGCCAACCCAATGGTTGTGAAAATCTAAAGATGGGAATTCAAAAACACATGGATCGCCGTATCATTATGTTTGAGAGGCTCCCTTCTATGGACATGTTGGGCAAAGTCTTTGCCAACGGGATAAGAATGGAAGACGTCTCAGTGATCTCCAGCTTACCATTCAAAATCTCTACCAAGGCTCCATTCAAACTTTCTGCTACACTCAAAGTGGCATCAGTAGTCATTGCTAGACCAACTCCATTTCCATACTCCTCAGACAAAGCTGTCCCATGGGGATATGACACTAATGTTTACATTCATGGAGTTAAGCAGGATCCCTCGACTAAAGAGGACGCAACACTAACTACTTCAGCTGTAAGTAACATTGCAGGCACTAGCAAGATCACGAGAAGTGGAAGAATCTTTTCACCAGAAATTTCTCCAAATATTGCTGCTAGTCCAATCCAGGTTCCAATTCCTATTCCAGATATCAACACTCGAGGCAAAGAGCCACTGATCGAACCAGTTCAAAATCCGGTAGAGATCACTGCTGAGGATCCATCAAAGCAAGAGATGGACGAAATATTGAAAATCATCTGCAAAAGTGATTACAATATTGTCGAGCAACTGGGGCATACTGCTTCAAAAATCTCAATGTTATCTCTGCTAAAATATTCAGAAGCTCATGCTAAAGCTCTAATGAAGTTCCTTCAAGCTGCGCATGTGCCTCAAGAAATCCCAATCGACCAATTTGAGAATTGTGTCGCCAGTCTTACAGTGCCCAATGGTCTTGGTTTCTCTGATGTGGATCTAACTCCTGCTGGAAGAAATCACAACAAGGCCCTGCACATCTCTATCGAATGCAACGGCACCACTCTGTCTCATGTGCTAATAGACAATGGTTCCTCTCTAAACGTGTTACCAAAGGTAATACTGGAAAAACTTGACTTCAAAGGAGTTGTGCTACAACCAAGTGATGTGGTTGTAAGAGCCTTCGATGGGTCAACAAGAACGGTGTACGGAGAAGTTAAGCTCCCAATCAGAGTGGGCTCTCAAACTTTCGATGTTATCTTTTCCGTAATAGACGTTCTTCCAACATACTCCTGTTTACTAGGACGCCCTTGGATACATGGGGCAAACGCTGTAACTTCTACCCTGCATCAGAAGTTAAAATACCCAGTAAAAGGAAAGGTTGTCACAGTCTATGGCGAAGAAGAATATATGGTCAGTCACTTGAGCAACGACAAGTATGTTGAGATGGAGGGCGAATCCATCGAAACTCCGTATCAAGCTTTTGAGGTTGTATCTCCAGATATCTCTACCACCAAGCATATTCCTGCTACTCCAGCTACAACTATGGCTTCTCTCAAAGATGCCAAAGCCATGATTGAACAGGGTGATCGCACAGTATGGGGACAACTCCCTGATATACCCTACAAGTCCGACAAGCTAGGTCTGGGCTATAATGGTGAAAATCAAAAGAATGATCAAAATCCTCGCTCTGAAGGGTTAATATCACACTTCGCCAGCCAAGAAGTAAACGCCATTGATGATGAAGGGACATACTTGAACCACATCATTCAGCCATATCCAGACGAAATTCCACCCATTACCATGGGAATGTGGGATGCTGTGGGAGGACCAAATGACGGTTACAACTACCAGTATATCACACCTCAGAATTCTTACATTGCTCTGGAAGATCTTACTCCAACAGAAGAGAGTAATCAAAATGACGGAAGTATCACAAGTCCCGTCACTCAGCAATATCAAAATCCACCCAAAGAAGTATGGGACACGCTAGGAGAACCCAGCGGCAAATACGACTATATGGTGAAATATTCCGCTCCTCCGAGCTTTTCAACTCCCATCAAAGACATTGTCCCGACTGGATGGGACGAACAGTACGACGACAACTTCGCTCTTGAAGAAGCCAGGAAGATGCCAAACAACGAAGGTTATTTTCTGTCACAGTACACTCCTTATCAGGATGCACAAGTCTCTATTCAAAACATCATTCCTACTGCATGGGACGGCCTTATCGAGCATCTCGCTCAGCCAATAGAGGGACCTCCACCTGGATTCTCATATCCAACAAATCATCCAACTTATCCTGAAGAATTACCTACGCATTTTCCCACTAGCGGAATCAATGCTACGGAAGACGAAAAGAACAACTGCAACTGGAACAGCTGGGTGCTCCCTGCTAACAACGGTGGATTGAACAACTGGAAAGCAGAGGATGTGATCTCCTTTGATCAGGAGTAAATGCCATTTCCTGTTTTCTTTGTGTATATTGTGCAAAGATAAAAGTGGTTCCTGAACAATCGAACCATGAGCTTGAAAGCCGTGTGCCTTAGCACAACGGTCCTTCTACAAAAAGGGTTTGTCATATCATGATTATGTGCATCCAATAAAATCATGGGATGCTTGCATGTTCAAAATTTTGTGATCCTTTTTCTTTCTTTATTCGCTTTCAAATAGCTATGTTTTTCTCTTCATACACACTCACATATCTACCATGCAGATTCACATACACGCTGGATCCAGTCAATAACGACTCTGCTATTGCCCGTCATGACTTTGAAAATCCGATCTACCAAACTGAGGACGAAAGTGAGGAAGATTGTGAAGTGCCAAGAGAAATTGCAAGACTTCTAGAACAAGAAGAAAAAGCCATACAGCCTCATGAGGAGCCGATTGAGGTCATCAACTTGGGCAGTGACGAAGAAAAGAAAGAGGTCAGAATTGGGGCTGACTTAGAAAACAGTGTCAAGCAAAGACTGATTCAATTGTTGCAAGACTACGCCGAGATATTCGCCTGGTCTTATCAAGATATGCCTGGCCTTGACACGGACATTGTAGTTCATCGCCTGCCAATCAAAGAAGGAAGCACTCCGGTCAAACAGAGACTGCGAAGGAGTAAGCCTGATATGTCAAAAAAGATCAAAGACGAGGTTGAAAAACAATTCAATGCCGGATTCCTAAAAGTTGTAAGTTATCCTCCTTGGATAGCTAACATCGTGCCTGTACCCAAAAAAGACGGGAAAGTCAGAATGTGTGTAGACTACAGAGATCTGAACCGGGCAAGCCCTAAAGATGATTTCCCTTTACCGCACATCGATGTACTAGTTGACAATACCGCACAATGCAAGGTATTCTCCTTTATGGACGGATTCTCAGGGTACAATCAAATCAAGATGGCACCCGAAGACATGGAAAAAACAACCTTCACAACTCCCTGGGGAACCTTTTGTTACAAAGTAATGCCCTTTGGTCTAAAAAATGCTGGAGCTACCTACCAACGAGCAATGGTAACACTATTTCATGATATGATTCATCAGGAAATAGAGGTGTATGTCGATGACATGATCGCAAAATCCAACACCGAAGAAGAACATTTGAGTCATTTACACAAGCTGTTTGACAGACTCAAGAAATACAGATTGCGACTGAACCCGAACAAGTGTACCTTTGGAGTAAGATCCGGTAAACTCTTAGGTTTCATCGTCAGCAGTAAAGGTATTGAGGTTGATCCTGCCAAGGTCAAAGCCATTCAAGAAATGCCTATACCCCGTACCGAGAAACAAGTCAGAGGATTCTTGGGACGTCTAAACTACATAGCCAGATTCATTGCCCATATGACTCCTACTTGTGTGCCAATCTTCAAATTACTGAAGAAAGATCAAGTGGAAAGATGGAATGACAAATGCCAGTTAGCCTTTGATAAAATCAAAGAATACCTTCAAAAACCGCCAATCTTGTTACCTCCTGTGGAAGGCAGACCTCTGATAATGTACCTAACTGTGTTAGAAGATTCAATGGGGTGTGTACTCGGACAACATGACGATTCCGGTCGAAAGGAGCACGCAATCTACTATCTTAGCAAAAAGTTTACCGATTGTGAAACAAGATACTCACTACTCGAAAAAACTTGCTGTGCCTTAGCATGGGCGGCTCGCCGACTAAGACAGTATATGCTAAATCACACCACTTTCCTGATCTCCAAGATGGATCCAATCAAATACGTGTTCGAAAAACCTGCTCTCTCTGGAAGGATTGCAAGATGGCAAATGATCCTAACAGAATATGACATTCAATACACTTCGCAAAAAGCAATCAAAGGAAGTGTGGTAGCTGATCATTTAGCTCATCAAGCAGTAGATGATTATCAGGCATTGAACTTTGACTTCCCAGACGAAGACATTATGCTAGTCAATGACTACAAACAACCAGGATCCCGATGGACTATGGTTTTTGACGGAGCTTCTAATGCGCTCGGCAATGGCATCGGAGCTGTGATCATTTCCCCCACAGGAGGTCATACACCCTTCACCGCCAGATTGTGTTTCAATTGCACCAACAATATAGCCGAATACGAAGCATGCATTCTGGGTCTCAAAGCTGCAATTGATCTAAAAATCAAATTCCTTGAAGTCTACGGAGACTCGGCCTTGGTAATCTACCAAGTCAAAGGGGAATGGGACACAAAGCACCCAAATCTAATTCCATACAAAGAACATGTGTTGAGTTTGATTCCTTACTTCGAGGAGATCACTTTCGAACACATCCCACGCGAAGAAAATCAACTAGCTGATGCCTTAGCTACCATGTCATCCATGTTCAAAGTCAATTGGGACGACGAAGCTCCTATGATCACCATTTACAGGCAAGACGAACCAGCCTATTGCAATGAGATCGATACCAAACAAATGGAAGACAAATCATGGTTCCATGAAATACAAAGGTATCTCGAAACCCAGGAGTACCCTGAAGGAGCATCTATTAACGACAGAAAGTTTCTAAGGAGATTTGCCTCCAAATTCTTCCTAAGCAATGGAACTTTGTACAAGCGCAACCATGACTCGACTTTACTTCGTTGCGTAAACAAGAAGGAAGCAGAACAAATCATGGAAGACATACACAATGGTACCTTCGGTACTCATTCCAACGGACATACAATGGCTAAAAAGATCTTGAGAGCAGGTTACTACTGGTCTACCATGGAGACAGATTGCCATCATCATTCCAAATCTTGTCACAAATGCCAGATATATGCCGACAAAGTGCATGTACCTCCAGTTCCATTAAACGTTCTGACGGCTCCTTGGCCTTTCGCAATGTGGGGTATTGATATGATTGGAGAAATCAAACCTACTGCTTCCAACGGACATCGCTTTATCCTGGTCGCTATTGACTACTTCACAAAGTGGGTAGAGGCAGCTTCATATGCTTCTGTCACCAAGAATGTGGTAGCCAGGTTTATCAAGCACAATCTCATTTGTCGGTACGGCATCCCCGAAAGGATCATCACTGACAATGGCACGAATCTAAACAACAAAATGATTACTGAACTCTGCACGCAGTTCCAGATCAAACATCATAATTCTTCTCCATATCGACCAAAGATGAACGGCGCTGTCGAAGCCGCCAACAAAAACATCAAGAAAATCATACAAAAGATGACAGTAACCTACAAAGACTGGCATGAGATGTTACCTTTTGCTCTTCATGGTTATCGCACATCTGCGCGTACTTCAACAGGGGCAACTCCATTCTCGTTAGTCTACGGTATGGAAGCAGTTCTCCCAATCGAAATCCAGATTCCTTCCTTAAGGATCATGAAAGAAGCCGATCTAGACGAAGACGATTGGATTCAAACTCGATTCGACCAAATACACTTGATCGATGAGAAAAGACTTGCAGCTATCTGTCATGGCCAGCTATACCAAAAGCGCATGATCAAAGCATTCAACAAGAAAGTCAAAAGTCAAGCATACCAAACTGGTGGCTTGGTTATCAAACGCATCATCTTACCACAAGGTGATCCCAGAGGCAAATGGACCCCCACCTACGAGGGACCATTCATAATCAAGAAAATATTCTCCGGCGGTGCCATGTTGCTTACCACCATGGATGGCGAGGATTTCCCACACCCTGTGAATGCGGACATAGTCAAAAAGTACTTTGCTTAAAAAATAAAAATACAGCTCGCTAAGTTGAAAACCTGAAAGGGCAACTTAGGCAAAAATGAGCGTCTCGGTGGATTGAAAACCCGAAAGGGCGATCCAGGCAAAAATTAGAGACAAAACAAATACAATCCCGGTAGGCTGAAAACCTGAAAGGGCAGCCTAGGCAAAAATTAGGGAATAAAGCATACAACTATGTCCCGCTCAACTGCCTACTCACCGACAAGGTTCAACACCTCAAAGACACCGATCAGTCCAATCACTTTCTTCCAACAAGCGAGGGATGAGATGCTCGAAGACAGATTGGCAATAGCAGAATTGAAACTTGACTGGATCGTTCTCACATAGCTATTTCTTTTCATAAATACTTTTCAAAACTTTCTGACAATTTCCTACTTCTAGGATTGTTGTCTCCTTATACTAATCCGCCTATCACGGCACCTTTTCAAAAATCAATGCAGCTTATGCTCAAAACTAACATTTTCATTTTTTCTGTTTTGAATACGCAAGCATCCCAATGATAATTTTGGATGAACATGTGCATTTGAATATGATTGATGTTTACCAGGAAAAACAGGAATGGCATTCGGGACATGTCCCAATTATTTGGACATCATCCTAAACCAGCATCAGAAGGAAGTTTCCCCAAGAGAGACACATTCCTCAACAAATCCCTCAAAAAGATTTTTCTTTCGAAAGAAGTCTTATTCCTCAGCAGGATTGTTCCAGATTACTATCTTCAGAAGGTGTGATCTCCGCACCCGAACTTGGTCAGATAGTGCATCGGAGGATTATGCATCTTCCTCATTCCCACTTCAAAGGGCATCAAAGTTCGAACTCTCAAACTACTGTTCGTCCTCGAGCAGTAATCAAAGGTTCTTCAATAGAACATCCTGGTTCTCGCAGAATTTCCCCAACCAAGGGTACTCAAACAAGACAGAAGATCATCAACAACCACGATGTCTTCATTTCCAGATGGCTAGCAGGGATTTATTTTCCCAATCACAATGCCTTCGTTTCCAGATGGCTAGCAGGGATTTATTTTCCCAATCAGGAGCTTGACACGCTCTAAGCTGCATAAATCATGCGCCACATTCACATTCACATCCACACTCATATTCACATTCACATTCATATTCACGCTCATATTCGCATTCATATTCACAATCATGCATCATACGCATATTCATACACAACATAACTTGCATATTTCTCCTCTAGTTCAAGGATCTCATATTATACATACATCATAGACATTGCATATCACTAACTTGATTTTTCAGGTAGACAGATGTCTTCAACAAAGATGTTCTCAATCACATGTAGTCCTTTCAGATACAATCAAATCAAAGATTCACTCTGAAGAACTCTCCTTCTCAAATCACTTATCAACAAGCATTACAGATCTAAGGCGATACCTCAAACGGTTCCAGAACGATCTAACATTACAGATCTAAGGCGATACCTCAAACGGTTCCAGAACGATCTAGCATTACAGATCTAAGGCGATACCTCAAACGGTTCCAGAACGATCTAACATTACAGATCTAAGGCGATACCTCAAACGGTTCCAGAACGATCTAACATTGCAGATCTAAGGCTATACCTCAGACGGTTCCAGAACGATCTAGCATTACAGATCTAAGGCGATACCTCAGACGGTTCCAGAACGATCTAACATTGCAGATCTAAGGCGATACCTCAAACGGTTCCAGAACGATCTAGCATTACAGATCTAAGGCGATACCTCAAACGGTTCCAGAACGATCTAACATTGCAGATCTAAGGCGATACCTCCGACGGTTCCAGAACGATCTAACATTGCAGATCTAAGGCGATACCTCTGACGGTTCCAGAACGATCTAATCTTGCAGATCTAAAGTGATACCTCAGACGGTTCCACAATGATCAACTTTCAAGTCCTTCATCAAGATATAATCAATGGATTCATTCTGATGAACAAACCCTCAACACATTTTCCAGATGGCATCTGAAAAGCCCATCTCAGGTAATGTTTCAATCTGCCAACAACATTTCGCAGACAACATTCAAATGCAGCTTCCAACATCTCTTCTGATCAAGGTAAGTGCAAATTTTCAGGGCATCTAATTATTCAATCATCTTCTACCTTCAGATTTCAGACAATCTCTTCAGGTTTAAGAAGATTGAATAGGGGCAACTGTTATACCCCAAAATTTGCCCACATCTTTTTTCAAGAAAACTCCAATCTGAAAATTAAGAGTTTCATATAATCATGGATTTTTATTTCAAATATCCTAGCATATGAAGTACTTAAATTTCAGAAACTTTTCTTATACAGTAGCTTGGCTTACAGAGGAATTTATTCTTACGCAAACGCCAAATACTGTTCATTACATCACAAATACTATTTATTTATTTACAGATAAATAGTACTAACACAATCATGCAGAGTTAACTCTTTTTGCAGGCGCAGAAGCAGGAAACTCACACTATACTGGTAACAATTGTTTTTGGTTTCCCACTAACTTTTGTACTATATTCCATTATTTTCAAAATCTTTTCAAATCTCTTTTTCAAAAATCAAATCTTAACTTGTGTGTTTTCTGCCAGTCAAATATTTCTATTTCTGTGCAGTAAACAATTTTCAGGTTATTATCGGTAATTTTGCCCGCATACCGTAAATATCAGTTATTTATTATGTTTCTGTTTCTAACAAGTCATGTAAATAAATTTTCATGCTTCACACAAAACAAAGACAAAAATAACAACAAAAAAAAAAAAGAAAATTAACTTTGACGGTTGATTTTTCACTTTAACTGCTGCTTCAGTACACGAACAGTCGGTTGACAGACAAACTGCAGACAGTACAATTCACAGTGATTTGTACAATCAATCAAATCAATCATTCACAATTCAAATTTCCAAGATTTTTGTGTTAGAAGTCTTCTGAATATCACATGATTAGCAGAAACTCAACACTGCACAAAAATCAGGTACGCTTAACTGCCTCCTATACAGACAGTCCCTAATCAGGGTTTTTCTTGTTTTAACAGGAGCAACAAGTTTTGAGAGCTCAAATGGATTTCATATACATCCATACATCTCAAAGTACCATCATACAAATTTTCAAACTTCAATTCACTCAGACGCACCGTCAGCAGCTCAAACAGTCAACAGACGACCCGTTTGACCAAAAAAGTCAACTGACAGTCAAAAATGAAATTTTTTGTCAAAGTCCATATTTTGTCAAAGGATTCAACATTTGATCATTGGATGATCACAATTCATCAAGGAAAGATCAAAAATCAACAAAACCCTAAGATTCAAAATTAGGGTTTTTGCCTGAAAAGTCAACTCAACTTTGACTGATCATAACTCTCTCATCCTTCATCCAAAAAATGTCAACCAAAGCTCATTTTGAAGGAAATTCAATTATCTTTCAAATGCAATTGATCCCATGGTCATAGCATTCACCATTTGAAAAATATGGCCAAAGACATTACAGGTCATTTTCAAAGTCAACAAAAAGACACTTTTTTCAAATAGACACACAAGGAGAACCAAAAATCATTTTGATATGAGACCAAAGACATTGGTTAGAGGACTCTTTGAGGTTTCCAAAAAGTGCAAGATCTCCTTCATATGACAAAAATTGAAGGATTTACACCTTGTTGAAGTTGGCTAAATTTTGGGAAAATGCATGAAATCAACATTGCTCAAAAATGTTTTTTTTCCAAATGAGTCCAAGTTTTTATGGTCCAAACATCTTTGCCATGTTACTATGGGCCTCCCACGACCAAGACAAAGCCCACATCTTTATTGGCCATTTTTTGCATAATTTTATCTTACTTTAAGATTAAAATTAAAAGGAAAATGCATGGATAATGGTTGCTTGGCCTCCAAGTATGACTCACTTCAAGGAATCTTCATTTTTTCTGCAAGAATTGAAGAGCAAGACAAGAGCATTGAATGGAGTCAAGCTTGGTCAACAATTCAAAGATTTTTTAATATTTTAAAAATCAAACTTTCAACAAAGACAACAAAGCTTCTTAGCTTGAGTTCCAAGCAACTTTGGGCTATAAAAGAAGCATCATACTTCAGCAAAAAGAGAGAGACACGAAATATTGCAAGGCATAGTCAAGAAAGTCACCAAAATTCTCTAAAATTTCCATAACTTTGTAAATTTCAAATTCAATTCTCCAATCAACATTAATACAAACCAAGCTTTCTAATCATCTTCTCAAACATTATAGAGTTTGGGAAGCTACCAAAAATAACGTTTTCTTATTGTAAAATAGAGGGGGTTCAAAACCCCCGCTATCTGTCTAGAAAAAATGCATGGGACGGAGGTTGAAGACGACCACGCGTCCGAGCGTGGTTCGTCAGTCAACAGTCAGCTCTCTCTCCCTCTGTTTCCATTGGTCCACGCAGGCGAAGGTGGGGACCAGTCTGACTTTGGTCTCCCACTAATCCCATGATCTACTTTAACCATGTGCATCATGTGACTACAAATCTGTGCCCTTGGATCAATCTCAAAGCCAATCCAACGCCTCACACATGCAAGCTCACCATGCTCCTTCATTAATTGCCACACCAGATCAGTATCCTTATATTTTTAATTTTATTTTCTATTTTTATTTTAGTTTCTTTGATAAATTAATTAAAAATAGTTAAAAACTTCCAAAAATTCCACAAAAAATATTTTAAACTTCTAAAATAATATATTATTTTATGAAACAAAAATATTTTATTTTTCTTCAAAATTTCAATATTTTTCATAATTAATTAGTATGTATTTGTATATTTGCTTATTAATTATTTTAATTAGTCAAAAAATCATAAAAAAAAATTGTTCTTTGTGTTAAATATTGTTTATATATCATAAACTAATTTTGTACATATTTAGGATAATTTTCTCTTTAAGTTTTAATTATTTGTGTAATTATTTGCATAATTATGTTTTGATTAACTTAAAATATCCAAAAACAAATTTCAAAAATTCCAAAAAAATTAGTTTTGTTCTAAAATCAATTAACAAACCTTTTTGTACATATTTTTAAACTTATTTGCTAGGTTTAATCATATTTCCATCTTTTCTTTATTTTAAATTAATTAATAATGCATTAATAATATTTAAAATAAATCACAAAAATACAAAAATATGCCTTTTATTTCTTGCAATTTAAAATTCCTAGATAAATGTATAGGATGTCAAATTCATGTAAATAGGCTAGTTTACATTTCCCGCACAATCGATGTAATAGTGTAGATTTACTTTCTGCACTTTACATTTCCGCATTTTAATTTCCAGCACCCATATAAACTGCGTGTATGTCAAAGATAAAACTGAACCGTCAGATCACTAACTTCAAAGATAAATATCTGAATTCAATCACAATCACATTTGCACCTCCTAGGGTAACCCCTTTTCACTCTTTTCAAAATCAAAGTTACATTTCTACTGTTTCGAGTACAAAATCGAACCTTTTGTTTATATCCGACGAATGGATAGATTTTTAAAGGGAACAAGGATAAAGACCTCCTAACTCAGGGTAGACCTCCTAGTTTGCTTGCTCAAAATCAAAACAAACAAAATTCTCATACACTGTTGTTTTTTAAAACGAATTTTCCAAAAGACAATATTTTGTATACATCCAAACACGGATCATTACAAAATTAACGATCTTTTCAAAACATCTTTCGAAAGATAAACAAGCATTTGTATATATCCGCACAAGGATCATTACAAATTCTATTTGCAAAGGTATTTCAAAAACACAGGTAAAGCATTCCGAATCAATTGAAAAGTAAAGCAAATGAGCTAAGCAAACTAAAGAGCCCATGGATAACCATGGATACAAAGGGTGCTAACACCTTCCCTTTGTATAACCTACCCCCTTACCCAGAATCTCTCAAAGGTCTTTTTTCTGTTTCTTTTATAAACCTTTCCTTCATTGGATAAAATAAAAGGTCGGTGGCGACTCTGTAAACTTTTTCAAAAGTGACGCGAAAGCGTCCGATCGACAAAAAAGAGTCAGTTCACGTATCCCACCCACGGAGGGGTATGGCCCGAAAGGACGGTCCACACATAGTCTGCCACAGCCTCGTGAATCTTTTCTTTGTTACTAAACACCATACCTAGCTCAAACTTTGAGAAATCACTCTTAAAAGAAGGAAACTTTTCTATTTCATCATCATTGTCACTCTCATTAGGTGTGTGCAATACATCAGAATCATAATCCTCCTCAGAATATATAGCCTTAGCATTATCATCATCACCATGAATGATAGTTGTCCAGTCCAATTCCACATCTTGGCCTTCATCCTCACTTTCAACAACACACTCATTCAAGTCATGACTATAACTACTCATCTCACTCTCAGTTGCAATATACTCTTCATCATCATCCTCAACTTCAGCATCAACATGCTCCTTTTCAACTTCAGCATCAACATGCTCCTTTTCAACTTCATCATCAACATGCTCCTTTTCAACTTCATCATCAACATGCTCCTTTTCAACTTCAACATCAGATTCAGCTTCATCATCAGCATAGTTTGGACAGCCATCAACATAATCCTCAACAACGGGAGTCACTTCTATTGTGTGCTCAACATATACATCCACCAATTAAAAACCCTTTATATCATCAACAAACTTAAGCACATCTTTATCGCAGTTTAAGGGTCTAAGGCCACGACTAAAGCTAAACTTAGGGTTCCAGTACCACATACTTTTGATATTACAATATCCCTCAGCCTTAATCAAATTTTCAAGATCCATGTACGACATGTAGTCCGTATCCCATGTCCAATCCAATTCAGTCACTAAACCATCAACATACCATTTACATGGACTCTCTACAAACTTCCCCCTATGATGAAACCTTATCTTAATGTAGTTGTTTTGAGATGGTCTGAACAAAAAAGAATTTACATTCAGCATACTTAGACAACTGAATAGTGTGATGAAAAATAACGAGTTAAGAGAACATACCTCATACAATACCGAACATCCTCTTTGCATACCGATGATGGGCGAATGGGTGGAATCTTGCTCATATTGCTCGTTCTGGAAGAGGGCGATGAAACGAATTTGTGAAGCGGTTAGGTTCTGGGATTTGTATGAAGCTATGCTGGAGAACGATGAAATTAGGTCACGAACAAGAGGAAGAGGAAGAGAATTCTCGTATGAGCTATCTTCGTGTTTTTTAAAAAGAGAATTGATTTTCAGAAATTGTTTTGTATTTAAAATTATAAATTAAATAAATTTAATTACGTGGCATAAGTAATTTTAGCCAACTCAGCAATTCCCACATCCACATATGCATTTTTGGAGAGGGGCTCTAAATTTGCCAAAAAACTGAATGTTTGGGGATCAAAATAAGGAATTTTGAAAATGGGGGATCAAAAGTTCATTAAAATGAAAATAGGGGGGTCAAAAGTGCATTTAAGCCTATATATATATATATATATATATATATATATATATATATATATGACACTTTATTTTATACTTCAAAATAACTAATATGATTTGATTCCTGTAAACCATGCCATATTCAATTGGCAGTCATGAAACATCTATACTTGTGACTATTTTATTCTAAATTATGACTTGCTTCGTGTTTGTTTTAATAAAACAGGCTACTCGGATATCGGTGATCCAAATATTGAATGCATACATTGTGGAGCACTGATGTGGTATCAAGAGAAGACATACAAATGAAAACATAGTGTTGTACCCAAATTCCAATTATGTTGTGGAAATGGTAAAGTTGTGCTACTGCTTTTGAATGAACCGCCACCATTACTAAAGCATCTATTGTTTGATAACAATGATACAGACTGTATAAACTATCAGCAATATTGCAGATTGTACAACATTATGTTTGCCTTTACGTCACCCCGGAATGAAGTTTGACAATAGATACCAATCGGCAGGAGGACCGCCTAACATTAGGATACATGGACAGACTTGCTATAGAATTGGGAGCATGCTCCCTTTGGATGGAGAAACACCAAAATTTGCACAGCTTTATATTTATGACACTGCGAATGAGATTCATCATAGAATGCAAGGAATAGGGTAATGCCTGAATTCTTACTTTGTTTTACGACATTATTCAGTTTTTTCCTTCTTCTATAGTTTATCATAACACATTGACACTAACTGTTTTATATAATGTGTTACAGTCATAATCCTAATGTGAATCCAGAAACGGTTAGAAAATTGAAACTTATGCTGGATGAGTTCAACACACATGCTAAAACATTTAGGATGGCAGGAGATCGACTAAAGGATTCTCATGTACCTGATCTAAAACTGAAATTAATCGCCGATCGATCCAAGGACGGAAGAGTTTATAATCAACCGACAGTTTCCAAAGTTGCGGCACTTATCGTTGGTGATGTTGATACAGGTTCTAAAAGACATATTATACTTGAGAGACAGAGTGGGAAGCTGAAAAGGATAAGTGAGTTTCATCCAAGTTATCTTGCTTTACAATATCCACTTTTGTTTCCATATGGCAAAGATGGTTTTAGAATTGGTATTCTACATAGGGAAACAAAAGCAAAAAAAAAGAAGAATAAGCTTCCCATCAGAGAATGGCTTACGTTTCAGATTCAAACCAGGCCAACAGAAGCACACACACTTTTGATGTCCAGGAGGCTTTTTCAGCAATTTTTGGTTGATGGTTTCACTTTGATGGAGTCTCAAAGGTTGAATTACATACGCAAGCACCAGAAAAAACTAAGAGTTTCAAAGTACTGCAATTTGAACGGTCCAGAACAGGAACAAAACACTCAAAGAGCAAACAAGGGTAAGAGAGTTGTTTTACCATCAACTTATGTTGGAAGTCGAAGATACATGGAACAATTGTATTTTGATGGAATGGCTATTTGTAGCCATATTGGTTTTCCTGACCTTTTTATCACATTTACATGCAATCTAATGTGGCCTGAAGTCAAAAGACTACATAAAATGAGGTTGCAGACCCATGATCGTCCCGACATTATATCAAGAGTTTTTAAAATTAAGTTGGATGAGTTGTTGTTTGATTTGACTAAGAAGCATGTCTTAGGGAGAGTGGTTGCATGTAAGTCATATTATTAATTTCATGCAGTCAAGCTATGTTTTCTGTTTATGACTTCTATTTAAAATCTCATATAATCATAAGCTCTCATTACTATAATTTTTTGCAGATATATACACGACTGAGTTTCAAAAGAGAGGCTTACCACATGCTCATATTTTGCTATTCATGCATCCGCAAAGCAAGTATCCCACTCCCGATGACATAAACAACATCATTTCAGCAGAGATACCATCAAAAGAAGATGATGTGGAATTGTATAATCTGGTGAAGAGACATATGATACACGGTCCGTGTGGTTTGGCAAACATGCTGTCACCTTGCATGAAAAACGCAAAATGCTCTAAATTCTTTCCAAAAAAATGGCAGTCTCAGACTATAGTTGATCAGGATGGATATCCTGTGTACAGAAGGAGGGGTACTGGAAACACTGTTACGATAAAGAACGTTGTTCTTGATAACAGATTTGTTGTTCCTCACAATCCATATCTGTTGAAGAAATTTCAAGCTCACATTAATATGGAATGGTGTAATCAAGGTACTTCGGTTAAGTACTTATTTAAATATGTAAACAAGGGGTATGACAGGATTACCGCTGCTGTCGTAGAAGGAGACAACGACAGTCCTTCGACCACTAAAAATGGCGATGAAATCAAGCAGTATCTTGATTGTAGATATGTCTCACTAAGCGAAGCATGTTGGAGAATATTTTCTTTTCCCATTCATGGAAGATCTCCTGCAGTAGAAAGATTATATTTTCATCTTGAGGGCGATAATTCGGTATATTATACCGATTATGAACTGATAGATGAGGTCCTTGAAAAACCAAGTGTGAAGGAATCAATGTTTACCGCTTGGATGGAAGCAAACAAAACATATCCAGAGGCCAGAAATCTGACATACTGAAATTTCCTTACTAAGTTTGTTTATGATAAAAGTTACCAACGATGGAGACCGCGTAAGAGAGGGCACACCATTGGAAGACTAATTTGGGTTCCTCCAAGTACTGGTGAGTTGTATTACCTAAGAATGATGCTGACTGTTGCAAAAGGGCCAACATGCTACGAGGATATAAAAAAGGTCGGTGGAATTGTTCGGGACAGTTTTAGAGATGCATGTTTTGAAATGGGATTTCTTAATGATGACAAGGAATATTTTGCAGCCATTAACGAGGCAAAAGATTGGGGTTCGGAACATTTTTTGAGAAAGTTATTTGTAACTATGCTACTGTCTGGTACAATTAATAGACCGCATCATGTTTGGCAAAAAACTTGGAAGACGTTGTCCGACGGTATTCTGCACCGACAAAGACAGTTAACTAATATAAGAGATACATTGTAGTGCTATATATATAGTTAAATTATTTGTTGTATGTATAACATGCATTTATGCACATCTCAAATTGATGTTTTCACAAACAAGGAATCTTCAAAAATATGTTCATTCTGATGTATACATCTATTTTAGAATCATAAATTTGAATGTAACATGCAATAACTTACTATGCTGCTGTCATGCATATATTGTTAATTGATACCCTTATCAATTAACTTTCATGCCACCACATATCAAGTTTTAATTGATGTTTTTTTTATAGATATGCAGTTAACAGAAGCTGAGTTGAAAAACTTGACACTCATTGAGATTGAGAATAAGTTGCAATCCAATCGAAGAAGTTTGCACGAATTCAAAGACATGCCTTATCCGGATGCTTATGTCACACGGCACGTTGGGAACAGACTGATTTACGAAGAACATGATTACAATACCGAAACTGAGCGAGAAAACTTCAACAATCTCTTTCGTGCCCTCACAGGTGATATTTTATATTTATACTATTTGGTGGCATAAGTTGACAGTCCCACTGGTACACATTTTTTGAAATATAACAATTTACATTATGCATGATAGATGAACAACGCTCAATCTTTGAAAAAATCATGGAATCTGTCGGAAAACAAAGAGAAGGGGTCTTTTTTTACATGGTTATGGAGGGACCGGTAAAACTTTCATGTGGAGGACACTATCAACTGCACTTCGTTCAAAGAAAAAAATTGTGCTTGCTGTTGCTTCAAGCGGTTTATCTTCATTATTATTACCAGGTGGACGAACTGCTCATTCCAAGTTCAAAATTCCTGTGCCAACACTCGACAACCCCACTTGCAATATTGACAAAAACACTTAACATTCTCAGTTATTCGAGGCAACAGATGTGATAATATGGGATGAAGCACCTATGGCTCATAAAAATTGCTTTGAGGCATTGGATAGAACACTTAAAGACGTCATGACCAAGAAGGGTCTTGGGAATAAAATCTTCGGCGACAAAGTTGTTGTTTTTGGAGGAGACTTCAGACAGATTCTTCCAGTTGTTCCGAGAGCAGGGCGTTCTGATATTGTTCATGCATCCATATGCTCCTCTTATATTTGGGACTATTGTCAGGTTCTAACACTAACAAAAAACATGAGACTTCAGCAGGGAAGCGATAATACAAGTTCTAAGGAATTAGCGGAGTTCTCAAAATGGATTTTAAATGTCGGTGATGGTAAGATATCTGAACCAAATGATGGATTGGTGAACATAGAGATTCCTCAAGATTTATTGATTAAGAATTATGAAGATCCTATCAAAGCTATTGTTGAAAATACATATCCCAATTTGGTTAATGTATTCCAAGATGTTGCATATCTACAAGGAAAATCAATTCTTGCCTCAACCATTGAAGTTGTGGATAAGATCAATCATTATGTATTGGACCTAATACCAGGTAAAACTTATTTACTTTTTTTTTATGCATGGGAAAAAGAATAAGTCAAATATCATGTTGAATTTACTAATTTTTGTATCTTTCTGTTAATTCTTTTTAGGAGAAGAGAAAGAGTATCTTAGTTACGATTCAATTGATAGAACTTATACGAGTTATACCGAAGCTTATGAAGTGCTAACTCCAGAATTTCTTAGCAAATTAAGAACATCAGGTTTACCAAATCATAGAATCAAGATTGATTGTTTATGAGTTATACCGAAGCTTATGAAGTGCTAACTCCAGAATTTCTTAGCAAATTAAGAACATCAGGTTTAACAAACCATTATGTTTATGAGAAATTTGGACCAATCAGATGGATTATGTAATGGAACAAGATTGATTGTTACAAGATTGGCCAATAATGTCATTGAGGCAAAAATTATTTCTGGCAAGAACATAGGTAACCTTTTTTACATTCCTCGAATGTCTATGTCACCTTCTGAGTCACCATGGCCATTTAAGTTGATTAGGAGACAATTTCCGATTATTGTCTCTTACACAATGACAATTAATAAGTCTCAAGGCCAGTCTCTTGATAGTGTTGGGTTGTATTTGCCTTCTCCCGTGTTTAGTCATGAACAACTTTATGTTGCAATTTCAAGAGTTACTACAAAAAGTGGTCTTAAAATCTTAATACACGACAAAGAGAATGTTCCGTGCTCCACTACTACAAATGTTGTATACAAGGAGGTTTTCCAATCACTTTGTTAGATGATAAGCTTATTCTTCTTTTCTATCTTTGTATTTGTAGATGAAACACACAATATTTATATGCCTTAAAGTTTATTCTTATTCATATATTGTTTTATACATTTTATAATGTAGGTATATGATGCATGTTGTTGACTGGTTGCAATCATACAAGAAGATAGCATCTGATATTTATACCAGCAAATATGTTTATTGTTTTTATTTAAAGACATAAAAAATTGAATGTATTAATAGCTTTTTCATTGTTTTACCGTTGTGTATCATGTGTTTAAGTTTTATTAATATTTACTAAAACTTGGAAAACATTTTGGGTAAATATATGTCGTTAATTTATATAAGGAAACTTTACAAGTGATAGACTTATACATGTAATATGATGTTACGATCAAACCCGTCCGACAACACGGGTTTCCTACTAGTTATAAATTATATATCATTTGCAATTATAAATTTAAAATATTGATTACGGTTATATTGTTGTGAGGGTTTACCTTCACACTAGAAAGTGGAGTTTGTTTTCTGTTTCCACTTTGTTTCCAGCTATAATCAACTTGTTAGAAAACATTATGAAATAATATTCCAGCAGTGTGTGTTTGAATTTTGGAACATAAGTGATTATTATCCAAACCACTCACCCTGTCTCCGTCAACTAACGTGTACAAACAAAACCAGAACAACAATATCCATATGCGCCCCTTGATTCACCTCTCACATTATTTGACTCATTTTTTATAAATATTATATCACTCATTTCAACTTTCACCCATTATTCACCACCTTCACCTCTCTTTTTACTTTATATATACACACACATAATATAAACATTTCCCATAATAATCACATCCTCTATTATTTACCTTGCGAGTGAAGAAACAAAAAAAAAACAAAAATGGAAACTCAAGAGAATCAACATGAGTCCTGGTCGGAGCCAGAAACCACCACAGAAAGCCGAAGATCCCGGGTGAGCTTCAGCGGCCCTCTTAGCGGGCCGCTGAGTGGGCCTTTAGTAACCAACAAGCACCGAAACGGAAGCAAGAACAAAAGCGCGAGGTTTAAGAACGATGACGGAGAAATGGTGGAAATAACGCTTGACGTCCGTGACGACTCCGTTTCTGTTCAGAACATTCGCGGTGGAGACTCCGAAACAGCTTTCCTGGCGAGCCGGCTCGAGATGAAGCCGTCTTCGCTATCGTCTCGGCTGAGACAGGTTTCCCAGGAACTGAAGCGCATGACGTCTTTTAAGACGTTTGATAAGGTTGATAGATCGAAATCCGGTGCTGCTCGTGCTCTACGAGGTCTTAAGTTTATGTCAAAAAGTGTTGGTAGTGATGGTTGGTCACGAGTTGAGAAACGGTTTGATGAATTGTCTGTTGATGGAAAATTGCCCAAGACTCGGTTTAGCCAGTGCATAGGTATGTTAATATCATAATCAGGGTTTTAAAAAATATTCCGAGAGACTATTTTTTAAAACCCTGATGATGATTAAATTTTGAATTTTATTTACTCATTTTGAATTACAATGGAGGTGAAAATGAAAACTATTATAGGAATGCATGAATCAAAAGAATTTGCTGGAGAGTTATTTGAAGCGTTAGCACGTCGTCGAGGAATCTCTACGGCGTCCATAACTAAGGAAGAGTTGCGAGAATTTTGGGAGCAGATTACTGATCAAAGCTTTGATTCAAGGCTTCAGACATTTTTTGACATGTAAGAACACTTGTTAATTTTCCTTTTATTTTATTTTGTTGATTGATAAAAAACTAATTAAAATTTTCTTTTAATAACGAAAATTTAAGTAGTGACTTGTTTGTGAGGATGAAAAAGATGGCTAAACGGGTTTTATTGGCTTCAAAATAGAAATGTGTCCGTATTTGGACAATAATGTCCAAGTTGAGTGTTTAGTTTTCTGATCATGTTTGAGTCAAAAAGTAATAAATCTAATCATGTGGAAAATCGTTACAGATTGTGTGGACTTGGTATAAAATATTTTGAAATTGTTTTGTAATAGCTAAACAACACTTTGTTACTTAATTGAATTTGCTTCTTTTTTTTAGACGGAACTCGTTTTCTAATACTATATAATACTACTTGCTATTTTTTAAAGTTTATTAATTAATTGATGAGCATGTTAATTTTTGCAACAAAAAAGGTAGAATCTTATTGGAGTAATGTGAATTGCAACATTTTTATGTGAACACTCATATCATATCTCTCAAATTTTATTGGAACACATATGAAAAGTACCCATACCCATTATAACTAGTACTTAAGAATTTTCCATTTTTTAATCTATTTTTCTAATCAACTTCATTCCGTTTCTCTTCTGAAAAGACGATTTATTAATTATGGATATATAATTCAATCACAATTTTTTCAATCCACTTCATTTAGTTTGCGTGTATAGTTCATGTACATTTTTTTAATTAGAGTTAATATACATTTTTAGTCTGTAGAAAACTATCCCTTTAATGAATATTGGAATATTCTTTAGTGTTGTAATTATTTATTCACTCTATAGCGTACCCATGAACAAAGTTTGTTATAAGAATTAAAAAGTAAAGCAAACACAACCTAAAAAGAGTATCACATGCATGGATCAAGTAGCTATCAACAATGGTTAGGTTGTTGAGTAGAGAAAAATATACTTGGAATGACTCAGCATGATTTGAACAACATTACGCGTGCGTAACTTTAGTCAAAATAAAAGAATATTTTGGAACCTAATGTCAAAAATACTGTTAGTTTTTTATCCTTACTCATAGTCTTCACTCATGCCACTATGCCAGGGTGGACAAGAATGCTGATGGAAGAATCACAGAAGAAGAAGTAAAAGAAGTAAGTTATTAATTATTATTTTTTGAAGAAATTATTATTATTATTAGGTGAATTATTATCGGATAGAAAGAAAAGTCAAGTCCAGACTCAGACCCAATAAATCAGTTTAGTTGATAGTTGTGCATGAATATCAATAACGGGGACACAATTTTGAATCCTTGATATCCCACTTATTCACGATGTTTATTTTTTTCTTCAGATTATCACATTAAGTGCATCGGCAAATAAGTTATCAAAGTTACAAGAACGAGCAGAGGAATATGCTGCCCTTATCATGGAGGAGCTGGACCCAAACAACCTTGGATATATTGAGGTTTCTATTCTTTAAATTTTAAGATTATATGAATTAAAATACACATAATTTTTCTTGAAGTTTTTGTTATTTTCTGCAGTTGTACAACTTGGAAATGCTTCTTTTGCAAGCACCAGCACAATCAGCACACATAACTACAGATAGTAGAGTGTTAAGCCAAATGTTGAGCCAGAAGTTAGTCCCTACCAAAGAACACAACCCTATAAAACGAGCTTTTAGAGAATTATCATATTTCATGGAAGATAATTGGAAACGTATTTGGATCATAGCTCTATGGCTTTCCATTTGTGCAGCACTTTTCACTTGGAAGTTCATTCAATACAAGCGTCGCGCTGTTTTTCATGTAATGGGCTATTGTGTCACCACGGCTAAGGGCGGCGCGGAGACACTCAAGTTCAACATGGCTTTAATCTTGTTACCTGTATGTAGAAACACTATCACTTGGCTTAGGAGCAAGACCAAGCTTGGAATGGCGGTTCCGTTTGATGATAATATCAACTTTCATAAGGTGATAGCTTTCGGCATTGCTATTGGGGTTGGATTACATGCAATTTCACATTTGACTTGTGACTTTCCAAGGCTATTGCATGCAACAGATGAAGAATATGAACCCATGAAACAGTTTTTTGGGGATCAAAGGCCTAATAATTATTGGTGGTTCGTTAAAGGGACCGAGGGTTGGACCGGGGTTGTCATAGTTGTTCTTATGGCCATAGCTTTTGTTTTAGCCCAACCTTGGTTCCGTCGTAATAAGCTTAACCTTCCAAAACCCCTCAAGAAACTCACTGGTTTTAATGCATTTTGGTATTCTCATCACCTTTTTGTCATTGTCTATGTGCTTTTTATCATTCATGGATACTTCCTTTACCTTAGCAAGAAATGGTATAAGAAAACGGTACATGCTCTTACTCAAATCAATGTATTTTTTGTTCCATTTCATTTGTTTTCTTTTTATTTGCTAAATTTTTGTTACAAAATTTTGTGACATAGACATGGATGTATCTCGCGGTTCCTATGATTCTATATGGATGCGAACGACTGCTTCGTGCATTTAGATCTGGTTACAAATCTGTGAAGATACTAAAGGTTGCAGTGTACCCAGGAAATGTACTCGCATTGCATGTGTCTAAACCTCAAGGATTTAAGTATACTAGTGGACAGTATATTTATGTTAATTGCTCAGATATTTCTCCATTTGAATGGTATGTGCCTAATTTGAATTCATAGTTCTTATATTATTGTTACTATTTATAAAAATAGGGTGTTACTTAATTTTACTTGCAATTTGTCTCTAGGCATCCCTTTTCTATAACATCAGCTCCTGGAGATGATTACATAAGTGTTCACATTAGAACTTTGGGTGATTGGACATCACAACTCAAGGGTATTTTCGCCAAGGTAAAATACTTATACACAAGATTCAAGTAATATTATAAGTTGTACATTTCTTTGATGATGTTCTTGTTCATAACATAAATTACTTGCATCATCATGGTTTATGCAGGCATGCCAACCGGCAAATGATGGCCAAAGTGGTCTTCTACGCGCTGATATGCTACCGGGCAAACCAAGCCTGCCAAGGTAGATATATTACGAAAATTGACGGTGTAAAGAATTTCTACATTAATCATGTATATGATGATTAAATTTTCAAACAAAATGTAGGATGCCAAGGCTAAGAATTGATGGACCTTATGGAGCACCAGCACAAGACTACAAAAACTACGAAGTCCTTCTTCTAGTAGGTTTAGGAATCGGCGCAACGCCTTTGATTAGCATACTCAAGGATGTGCTAAACAACATTAAGCAACAAGAAGAAGATTTAGAAGAAGGAGAAATAGAAAGCGGAGTTAAGAGCAATAAGAAAAAGCCTTTTGCAACCAAACGAGCCTATTTCTATTGGGTTACACGGGAGCAAGGTTCGTTTGAATGGTTTAAAGGAGTGATGAATGAGATAGCGGAGAACGATAAAGAAGGAGTAATCGAGCTTCACAATTATTGCACGAGCGTGTATGAAGAAGGCGATGCTCGATCTGCTTTGATCACGATGCTTCAATCGCTTCACCATGCCAAAAGTGGTGTGGATGTTGTTTCAGAGACAAGGGTTAAAACACATTTTGCTAGGCCGAATTGGCGTAGTGTCTATAAACATGTTGCTCTTAAACACCCTGATAAAAGAGTTGGTAAGTATTGATTTTACTCTTATAAATAAGTTAAGTTCTTGAAATTTTTAAGTTAACATATCTTTTAGCCAATTTGTTTCATTCTTATAGGTGTTTTTTACTGTGGAGCACATGGATTGGTTGGAGAATTAAGAAAATTTTCTTTGGATTTTTCCAGAAAAACAGGCACCAAGTTTGATTTTCATAAAGAAAATTTTTAGATTCTTTTTGACATACAGTTGAATATTTTTTACTGTATAGGTATATATATTGTTGTAAACATATAGTTGAATGGAATAATGTATAATAGAATTTAGGCATACTGATTTGGCATAAATGTGATTTGAAGTCTATTTTGTTTAGAATACCCTCTGTAAGAAATGTGATGTAAAATTTTGCAGTTTTGGACTAGCTTTTGCTGCAACTATTATTGCAAGATTCATAAGCTATAATTTGAATTAGATTGAGAATTCTCTATAATATTTACATGTTATCTTAGATGAATTGTCTTTTGTTAATAAGAGGTATACTTAAAAAGTAAATAAATGTATCTAAAAATGTCTAGAGAATCTTATATTTAAGATCAAACTAGGGTCAAATAAATGTATAATTAATAACTTAACACATAAGTTTGCAAGACTCTCTTTACAACACTGATGCTGCTTCTTTATCATGGTTTACAGCAAAATCTGACCTGTCTGTAGTATAAGACATGTCATATGTCTATTGTAAACTCTAATGTATAAAAGTAGCCAAAGAAGTGAAAAAGAAAGAAAGATATTGCATTCTTTTTTCTTTATATAAACATTAGCTTTCAAATAGTAGGCAGCGTTGTTTTTTCTCCTTTTTGTCATCACCTAGTTTCATGTAGACAATGTTGTTCTCTTCTCCTTTTTGTAGTAACTACAATTTTGTACGTAGTACCTAGCTTCTCATAACTGTTGTAAATTATTAATTATAATTAATAATATGAGTGTGTTCCAAAATGACAAGGAAAATATGCTAGTGGATTTGAATTTTGAATTTGAAAGTTGACAACTCTTCATGAAATGTTGCAACTGTTGGTGAACCATGCTGTGGGCCAAAAGTCATAACTCTTGGAAAAGAAATTGTTTCACCAAGGGTCGCTACCTTGTGAAACAATATCAGCATGACCTATAAAAGCATGATTTCGGATTCAGAATTAACAATCAGAAAATTGAAAATCCTCTAGAATAATTCCAGAGCACTCTTCGCTACATTCGAGTTTTCGCCGGTCTTGCGCAAACTCGAGAAGGCTGAATTATCCTGGGTATTCCTGCGTAGAAACTCCAAGACAAATTGGGAGTGCTTGAAATACTATAAGGAAAGTGTTACGTACACGATTCTAGCCTCGATTCCATTCGGTTTAATTAATTTTCTAACAATCTTATAGTATTTTAAATAATGGCAATTGAGGCTTCCGTTTCAAACATCATATGATGAACTATAGTATCGTGGATGCATTAAGAACCGATCAAGAATCGACATTATAAATCCGGGTATATTGTTTTTCATACAAATTAGAGCACCGTGAAAATCATGATATTAATATCTCTGATATGAAAAATTTCAACGTATGAGAGTCAAATTCTTAATATTATGATCTTCAGGTAATATTTAATCTAAATGATAAAATTAAATTCTAAAATTGTCAATTGATGCATATATCATATATCTACAAGAAGGGTTTCATGATTGCACACAAATATGACATGTATAATATATTATGTGGATTACGTACCGTGTATTTTGAACATTTTCTTTCTATATAAATGTTGTAAGAAAAGAAACAGCATATGTATAATTTTTCATGGATTTGATATAATCATCAAACACACATTTAATTTCTAATTATGACATATAAGGTATATAAAGTAAATGTATAAATCCTAAATTCTATATATTGAATTTTAATGGAGTACAGTAATATGAAAGTTCTAAAAATATACATGTAATTGAAACGAAGCCATATATGAACAATGGGCTGAAACGTTGTTTCAATTATACGTGTTGTTTCAATATATGTGTGGTATAGCGGTGTGGTTTGGCAATATAATAATATATGGTTCATTGATAACTTTGTGTCAATTTCCGTGTGGTTTGGCCATATAATTTTGAAACAAAAGTACGGACCGCATCATTGTGTATAGTCGGATACATAATCAATATATTGCATATGTCTGTGTATGATAATGGTTACTGAAAACTATCTATAAATTCATATCATTACAAAATATATTTTAACCTTTATTCTGATATTGATGATATATTTACACTTTTATAATAATAAATGCATGATAAAATTAGTGTGTGAACTGGCCGTGAACAAGTTTTATATTCAATGAAAATTATCATTATAAGATATAATGATAATTCAAAGATGAATCGTGATTTATTATAAACTTTTGAATTTGGAGTCTAATGTAATTATTAAATTCGGAGAAGTTGAATTTTGAAAACCTTTCACAAAGGATAAGGAATTTGAGATTCATACAAATAAGAACCTTGTGAGGAAGGTTCTCCGCGGATTGTTGAAATACAAAAGTTCGTCAATGATTGTTGAAAAACAAATCGAACTTAGAAAGAGCAGAAAGTCTGAAAGGCTAAGGATCTAGGACCGAACAAAATCACTTTTCAACTTATTTCTCTTGTGTAGAAGGAAATAGTGAGAGTTCGAAATGTTTTAATTCTTCAAGTGGAAGACGATCCTAAGACTTATAAGGAAGCAATAGCTTCAAAGGACTCTATTTTGGAATAATGATATCCAAGATGAAATAGATTCAATAATGTCAAACCATACTTGGAACTTCTCGATCTACTTAAAAGATTAAGATTCATTGGATGCAAATGGATGTAGAAGGAAGTATCATAGTGATGGTACACTAAACATCTACAAGGATTGATTAGTAACCAAGGGTTTTAAACAAAAGAAAGATATTGATTATTTTGACACATATGCACTAGAAGCAAGCATAATGAAAATTATAGTTTTGTTTGCATTAGTTTCATCAAATAAATGTCAAAGGACATTCCTAAATAGAAATTTCAATGAGGAGATTTACATGGAGCAATCAGAATGTTATATAGTTCCTACTGATGAACAAAAAGTTGTATAAGCTTGTACGTTAAATCCTTTTATGGATTAAAACAAGCACCGAAACAATGACATTAAAAGTTTGACTTTGTCATTGTAAGATTCTTCGATTAAGGAGGAAACTTACAAATTAAAGAGGAGACACACAAGTTAGGGGGAGAATTCCTAATCTTATCAAAACAAGAATTCAAAGAGTTTGTCATCATCAAAAAGGGGGAGATTGTGAAGAATATATCTTATATCTAGTTTTGATGAAGACAAAGATTATCAAATAAGAAAAGGATCAAAAGTGTCATGCACATCAATGATGTAGTTAATCAAGAAGGTAGAGCATAGAAGTTCAAGAGAAGATTTGAGAGAAGTGAACATAACTAAGGTACTCATTGCAATTCATACTATTTATTTTAAATTGCTCATAATTTAATCTCTCACTTCATCTAAAAACCTTCTTGCATCATCATGCATGATTATCTAAAAAACCTTTTTCATCTAATTCTTGTGATAAGTGTTGGTACACAAAGTTGTGTAAGAATTTTGTGATATTCCTTTGTCTCCATGTTGATCATTATCAAAGAGACGAATGAAATCTTAGAAACAAAAGAGGTTTCTAACTTCCACATTCAAGATGAAAAATCCTGAAATAGTGGGCACTCTTTGCGATCAAAGTAAAACGAAAGAGTGGGGGTTGAGAAAACCACATTCAAGATGAAAGATCTTGGACTAATTGGCACTCTTTTGGAGATCAAAGTAATGCAAAATTAGTGGGGGTTATAAACTTAGTCAAAGACCCTTTGAGAAAGTTCTTGAGAAGTTCAAACTATCACGTTTCAAGAAAGTGAATATTCAATTTGATCTTAGTGTCAAAATGATGATGGAAGAAATGTGGCTATATTAGAATACACAATTGAAATTGGTTTTCTAATGTAATGTACTAGACCTGACATGGAATTTGCACTTAGTAAATGAGTAGATTTACTAGAAATACAAACGGTGAGCATTGGAAGGCCATCACAAGGATTTTGATTATCTTTTAAAAAACCAAAATCTTAACCTCCGTTATGGTAGGTTTCCTGCCATATAAGAAGGATATACCAATATGAGTTGGATATCGAGTGTTGGGGATCATATATTTACACTAGTTGGTGGTGAGATTTCTTGAAAGATCAAGAAACAAAGATGCAACACTCTTTTTACCATGGATCCATAATATGTGGATCTCGCTTCCACTGGTCAAAGAAGTTGAATGACTGAAGGACTTTCTGTTGGAAGTTCCATTGGCTAAAGATGATGTTTCAAAGGTGTAAGTGTAAAATGAAAAATCTGGGCACTGAGGCCTTAGATATTCTTTCGTGAGAAAATTGATTAGTAATCATTTAATTCACATATATACGATTGATCTATAATTTGAATGTTTCATTTACTAAACTATTGGCCAGGGATTTAGTAAAGACAACCTCAAGAGGTGTGAGGTTGAAACTCCTTGAATAAGTGTTCCAACAATGATAGCAACCCAATCTGAAGTTAATACATCTTAACCTAAGATTCAATGGGTAACAACAAGTCGTTGATTTGGAAGATGGTGCAACATTTTGTGACAATGTTGACTATTACATAATTGAGGGTTGAGTTTTAAGAAACTCTTAATGAAGTTCTATATCGAGGAGGATATGTATCTCAAGAAATAGATACAAACTGAACTTCACCTATATGAATTTCAAGATGGTGTCGTCTTAAAGTGAGAGTTGGAGTTTCTCTCATGAAAAATTCATGAAAACAGGAAAAGCACATGGCCATAAATAGTGCTAGGCGAGATATGTAGGCGAAGAACCTTTAAAGAGTGTGTGTATAGTAACGTCGGTCTGATCACATGGGATAACGGTTCAAAGCATAGCTACCTAACATTCCGATTAGACTTTGCATTGTCTTTACTAAGGTTAAGTTCAAATCGAAAGATACCTAACTGTATTAACACTCTTTTGCTTTCTATATTCTGGAATTAGACTTGTCATTATTAGAACAAGTGGGGGATTGTTGTAAATTATTAATTATAATTAATAATATGGGTGTGTTCCAAAATGACAAGGAAAATATGCTAGTGGATTTGAATTTTGAATTTGAAAGTTGGCAACTCTTCATGAAATGTTGCAACCGTTGGTGAACCATGCTGTGGGCCAAAAGTCATAACTCTTGGAAAAGAAATTGTTTCACCAAGGGTCGCTACCTTGTGAAACAATATCAGCATGACCTATAAAAGCATGATTTTGGATTCAGAATTAACAATCAGAAAATTAAAAATCCTCTAGAATAATTCCATAGCACTCTTCGCTACATTCGAGTTTTTGCCGGTCTTGCGCAAACTCGAGAAGGCTGAATTATCCTGGATATTCCTGCGTAGAAACTCCAAGACAAATTGGGAGTGCTTGAAATACTATAAGGAAAGTGTTACGTACACGATTCTAGCCTCGATTCCATTCGGTTTAATTAATTTTCTAACAATAACTTGTCATGTTATGAAGCAATTATGAGAGCGTATGGTATTTGTAGTAACTACAATTCAACGAAAGTGAGAATGGATTAGAGGATGAATATGACCACCATAGAAGAACTTTTGGTACGATGGTAGAAATTTTTGATAATCCTGCAAAATTAGGAATTCAACTTCAAGTTAGCGTTTGAGAGAGGTGGAAATGTTGATGTTGAAATCTATGATACCAGTCCAAGTATTAGTTCCATTGAGGGGGTAAGTCTGTTGAGAGGACACCCCAGAAAGACAAGGGACTCTGTTGTGATGTTGAGTCAGAGTAGTTGGCATTGAAAATATGTGTTTGTAATGCATAGCGTCTCTGAAGCATTTCCTAGGGAAAGGTCACCAAGTATCCTCACGCGCTTAAGGTATGAATGTGACGTGTTTAGGGCACTTGAGTGCCTTTGTAGAATCGATGCATCATCCTGACCGTAGGTTGTTGCTTTTAATCTCCCATTGATCCTCTGTCGTTGATCTTATCTACTCCATGAACGCCACAACAAAATGGAGTAGTGAAAAGGAAAAATATATCTCTAGAAGAGTTAGCAAGGACGATGCTCAATGAAACAAACCTTCTTAAATATTTTTTAGTTTGATGAACTAAGTGTTGCATGTTATATTATGAAAAGAGTTTTGATAAGATCTATTCTAAGACTTACGCAGGATGAAATTTATAAGCGAAGGAAGGCAATTATTGCTCACATTCATGTATTTAGGTGTAAATAACTTGCCCTATATAACAAGAAGGGTGATTTTGGCAAATTTGATGTTAAAGATAATGAATGTCTTTTTTTCATTTATTTCATATCTAGTAATGTTTTTCAAATTTATAACAAAATGACCATGATTTTAGAAGAATTTATACACTTATCCTTTGATGAAACTATATTCAATATTGTTGTAGAGGTAAATGGTAGTGATTGTGTACGTATTCTAGGAAAACGTCTTCTAAAAAATAAAGACAAAGATAAGGAATGTCAACCGCCTCATCAAGATCTATCCAAAGAATAGAGAATCGAATGAGTCAATTGATGGGGATTGATATCCATTATAGCTAGTATATTAAATCGTCATTTGTAATACGGTGAACTGACTTTATCGAAATGTCGCGGTAAGCAAGAGTCGCCGCCGACTTTTATTTTATCCAAATTATCAGAAAGGCTAAAAGAACAGGAAAGACCTTTTAAATAAAAAACTGAGTTCGGGGGATAATTTATGCAAAGGGAAGGTGTAAGGCACCCTTTGCATCCATGGTTTTCCATGGGCTCTTAATTGCTTTGCTCTTCGAAACCAAAAATTTAGAAATGTAGAAAAAGAGATATAAGGACTTTAGCTCGTAAATGAGCGTAGCCTTTTTGAAGGTTTATGAAAAAGTGTAAGAAAAAGATTTAAGCCAGAGCAAGGCAATTAGGGGCAAATTACCTGGTTAGATGAAAAATGTTCTTTTAGCCTTTTAGGGCTATCCATACCATAGGAGGGTAGGGAAGTCCTTTTATTTGGAGGTTGAAGGGTCGTCGAATCATCGTTCGCCACAAGACTGTCCCATGCCATAGAGGGGCAGGTAGTCTAAGGGAAGGATCAGAATAGCCATTTTTCGTTTAGGCAACCAGGGGATACCTCAGCACTTCGTAGGCAACTTCGAGGGACGAGATCATATTAGCGAATCGAAGGCACCATCATTAGGGACTTATGATCTGAATGAACCGAGGGCAACATTGCTGAGGTATCCTCGTATCCGAGGGACTTGGATATTCTGCACTTAAAAACACAAGGCAACAGGCAACAGGCAACAAGAGGGGTACCATAAAAGGTGTGTGGGTGCAACAATCACGTGATCAGATTCAAAATAATTTATCTTGTAATTAAATGATTCTAATTCAATTCAGGGTTACCACTCCCTAAGTTACTAACCACGCAGTAATAATATAATATATCACAGCTTAAGTGCCTTCAAGGCCACACAATACAACCTCGAAGCAGATACAGAATAAACCATGGGGATGGGGAATAGAAAGAAAAAAAACAATAAACTTAAACCCCAATGACGCAATAGGGTTTGACATAAGTAATAATAATAAAGAATTTAAAGGATGAGTTTCTAGGGTTACCGACTAATCGAGCTTTGACCGGCTGGCTAACCCTGAAAATTGGAAAAGGAAGAAATAAACAGAAAAGAGTGAGTGTATAGCCAGTTCATTGATCAGAAAGGCAAAAATAAATAATTGAAATTAAAAGGCAAAAATAATTATTTAAAATTAAAGATATAAAATAAATATTAAATTAAAAGGCAAAAATAAATGTAAGAAGAAATAGAATCGGGGACTTAGCTTTGATCTGATATGGTTCGTAGTCGGAGGAAATCTTGGTGCTAATCCTGAAGAAACTGCACAGCAAGAGAAAAATTTTCAGTGTAGGAGTGATCTTCGTAAACCCTGATTAGGGTACGAGTTAACCATGGTTAATAGAATAAATAAATACCAAATTAATTAATTATTGGTTTTCAACCTAATTAATTAAATCGGTAAAAATATAGTCTCGATTAGATTTTCTAAATTTAACAATATTGATAATTAATTAAATAATTTAAAACAATTTAGATTAATTTAAATATTCACCCATCTAATTATTAATAATAATTAAAATAAATATTTTTTATTTTAAATAGTTTTTTATGAAAAAGAAAATTAGAAATAATTTTTATAAAAAAGAAACTTTAAAAGAGTTTTAAAACAAATATCAATTATATAACAAAAATAAAAAGAAAACAAATTATATAATTAAAATTAAAAGAAATTGGAATAACTCAGCTTTTGATCAGGTGTACCCTGCTTCTGAAGGTTCATGGTGGGCGTACATCCTTTGAACCCTTGGATATGTATTAGTGAATACTCAAAGGCTATGATCTGAGAGTGTATGGTAGGTATGCACTAGATCTGCCGCGTGGAATCCTGAAAATAACATAACTCATAAACAAAATTATTTAGCAAAAAGAAAGAAGAGACTCTAGGGATCGAACCCAGGTCTCGTTGGTCAATGGTCTTCTGCGCTAGCCAACTGTACTCGTCTTGTTCGCTGATAAAACTTCCAACGCCATTTAATATATATTAAAATTTAAACAGATAAAACTTAAACCAAATTTTGCGCGCCTAAGCTTCATCTTCTCCATTTGCTCAGATGCTTAGCTACGGTTCTGCAACGCTTTAGCTACGACCATTGTAGTAGCCATAACCTGCACACATGAGATTCCACTAATACACAAGATAAATGCAAAAGGAAATCACGGTTCTCCTTAAAATCGATCCCTGAATCTGATTGTCTTATTGATTCGGTCTAATTTTCCCTATTTTCAAAACCCCCAAATCGGAGCTCAACAAACCTAACAATGGCACTTGCTTCGTCCTGCATCTAAAATTCAATTAAATCATACAGAAACATATGCATCCACGTGAATAAGAATATATGATCAAATGGTATTTTTAATGCTTGTATGAATGCAATCAAAATACTTCAAGTTTTAGCCAAACCGTGAGTTCGTGGATGCCGATTCCAGGTGTCTTGGGCTTCGATTTTGATTAGGAAGCGATCAACAACACTCTAGGAAGACGTTTGAATCCTCAGAAGCCTCCAAACCTCCTTCAAGCTTCCCACCCGAATTCCAAGTTTCTTTGATTTTTTTTGGTTTGATACAGTGCTGCAAATCCTCATTCACCACCTCCAAAAAAAACCTCCCTTGCATCAGAATGTGTCTAAGTATTTATAGAGAGCATATTAGGTCACTATAACTTGGGCAAATCTTGTTGAATCAAAGATTGCAATTTTGTTGGAAATTTGATTTAAATCTTTCTAAATTAAGTCCAATCTCAATCTTCCTTTTATCCAATCTTCTTGCACGAAATTGAATCATATTTAGGTATATTGAATGATTGAAATCAAGTGGAAAATAGATCCAAAACAAATACTTTCATATTTTTTCCATTTATTTGATTTAAATTATATTTTAAATGAATAAAATTCAATATAAAACCAAATAAATATCAAAAACTCGTGGCTCTTGGATTAGATTTTTCTGATGACTTGAGGATCAAGATTGAATCAATATAGATTGGGTCCTTTTACAAAAACATTCATTTTGAAGCCCTTTACTTTACATTTTTTCTTCAAAAATTGTCCAACTTTGATAAGGCATATCTCTCTCAATTTTTGAGGTATGGAGGAGTTCTAGGACTTTTTGGAAACCTCAAGATGTCCTCTACAAGACACTTTGGAAGATTTTTTCCATTTGAAGAATTTATCTTGATGATACAGGCTTTGACAAAAAACTGCTTTTGGTTGACTTTTGAAAAGGACCTATAATGTATTGGCTCATATCTCTCAAATGAAGCATTTTTAGACTTGGCATGTGAGAGACAAAGTTGTAGAGAATTCAATTTCCTTCAAAATGAGATTTGGATGGGAAATTTCTGATGTTCCATGTGAAAGTTATGGCTGGTAAAAGTTCAGTTGACTTTCTCCTATGAAAACCCTAATTTAGAAACTTTTGGAATTGTTGATTTTTTATCTTTCCTTGATGAACCATGATCAATTCTTGATCAAATGGTGAATGATACTTCAATATAAGGATGTTGACAAAAAATCAGGAGTTTTGACTGTACTTTGACCACAATTGACTTTTAGGTCAACTCAGTCGACTATTTACTTTCTGAGCAATTGAGTGATCCGTCTTTTGAATTGAGACCTGAAATTTGTCATGGAGGTAGTTTGGAGTATCATAGACCATATGGGATGCATTGGGGCTTTTGATCCATTGATTTTTCCTCAGAACAACACAAACCCTAGTTTCTTGAGCCTTTGTTTAGGAGAGATGTCTTTGAGCTTTGTACCTTGATTTGAGTTTGTTTTAAGAGAAATAAGATGGGCAAATTTTGGGGTATGACAACTGCCCCTGTTCAATTTTCTTAAACCTGAAGATGTAGAGTGGGGATGGGTACAAATAAATTTTGGGGTATGACATCATCTTTCCTCAGCCACTTGCACTACACACGTTTTGCTGTTACTGAACCCAAACAGATTATTAAATATTAAAACGTGTATTCAATTGAAATTCAAAAACAAAGTCAAACGTGGGCCCCCATGTCTTAAGTAGCGACGAATCAAGAGAGGAGAGAGGATTGGCTTCTGTTGACCCGCCAATTGGAAGAAGGGAGAGAGGGAGCTGAATTATTGACCAGCCAATGAGTGAGCATTGCGTGTGGCCCACTACTGTTCATCATCTTCAACATTTGGATCTTGGTTTTAGCTACAGTTTCTGCTTCCCCTCTGCTACGAAAATGTTGCGAATGGTCGTAGCTGAATCTGGACATATTAAAGCTCAAAAAAACAACGTTAGTCAAACGTGAAAAGTACCTAGATCCCCAAAACCGAACCTCCTGGATTCAATGGTGGCGCCCGTTTTTTTTTAAACTTCCTGAAAACGCAGATACGGGAGGAACACGAAACCATGCCCTAACAATGGTATCCTTTGATTCCTGCGTATAAACTCCATAAAGATGATCCTAATGGCTTCTAAACAACATCATAAACTCAAAAGTACGATTAGCTTGCATTGAGAACCAATAAATCATGACCTACTAATTTCAAGATCGTGAATAAATATGATGAACATGATGCCATTGTTATATACGTTAGAATACTTGGTTGAGAGTGTGTTCTTACTTCATATTACCTGAGAAGCGGATTAAGACGACTGTTTGGACTTGAATGTGGCTGTAACAAGGAATAAGGATTTTGCAATTTTTCTTGAAGATTTAACAACTTTGAACCCTTGTTTTCTTTTCATTTTTTCGTGCCCTTTGCCTTTGGTAAATTTGTGTTTATATAGATGAAAGATTAGGGCAACTAAACTTGGAAAGAATCATGAGATTGAATCTTTGGAAATATTGAAAAGAATTTGATTTTGTTTGCATGGAAATTTTCTATTTTGATCACTTTATTTTTCAATCTTGCCTTCCATGTTTGCCTTGGCCTCATGAATCAATTTGGATCACAAAAAATCAATCATATAATTTTGAAGGATTTTATTTGATTTAATCTTGAATTTTATGTGAAATAAATTCAAAAATAAATAAATAAAAATCATAATATGTTATGAGATCATTTGGTGGGTCGTCAAGATAATTTTTTAGATCAAATAAAATTAGAAAATCAATCTCACAATCTTTCATCATTTAATCATGATTTTATTTGATTTATTTGAATTTAAGTGACTTAATTCAAATAAAAATGAAATAAAATCAAGAAATAAAGGATAATTGGTTAATGGGCCTTTTATAAGCTTATAACCACGTGATAATTTCAAGTTTATAGGCCCATTGCTTAAAAATCCAAAATTCCCCACTTAAGATTTCATGCTTTTTCCACAAAATTGTCCAACTTTAGCAATCTATAACTCTCTCAATAATGATCCCATGAAGGTGTTCTAGGAATTTTTGGAAAGCCCAAGATGTCCTCTACAAGCCACTTTAGAACATATTTTGAATTTGAAGATTTTATATTGAAGATATGACTCCTGGAAGAAAACAGCTTTTTGCGAGTTTCTAGAAGGACCTGTAATGTTTTGGCTCATATCTCTCAAATAAAGCATTTTTGGCCTTGGCTTTAGAGAGACAAAGTTGTATAGAATTCAATTTCCTTCAAAATGAGCTTTAGATGGGAAATTTATGATGTTCCATGTGAAAGTTATGGCTGGTCAAAGTTCAGTTGACTTTTAGGTCAAAAACCCTAATTTAAAAACTTTGAGTTTTGTTGATTTCTGCGCTTTCCTCGATGAATCATGATCAAACCTTGATCAAATGATGAATTATACTTCAAAATAAGTATGTTGACCAAAAATTAGGAGTTTTGACTGTACTTTGACCACAGTTGACTTTTAGGTCAAACTAGTCGACTGTTGACTTTTTGAGCAATTGGCTGGGCAATCCTTGGAATTGAAGCTTGTACTTTGCCATAGAGATAGTTTGAAACATCATAATCCATATGAAATCCATTGGAGACTTTGATTCATTGATTTTCTTTAGAGAATTCAAAACCCTAGTTCATTGAGCCATTGTTTAGAAGAGTGAGCCCTTGAGTCCTGAACTTTGGTATGAGTTTGAGGAGTGAAATGAGATGGGCAAATTTTGGGGTATGACAGCTTCCCCTGTTCAATCTTCTGAAACCTGAGGATGTAGATTTGGCATGTGTGCCGATCGGAATCTGAAGGTGGAAGAGGATTGAACACTAGAATACCAAGAAATTTGCCCTTGCTGATGGTGATGGGACTTTCCGGAGATGGGCTTAAAGATACCATCGAGTGCCATCTGGATGTTGGGAGACTTGATTGGGATGGGCTTAAATATTCCATCCCGCTTGATAGACTTGAGAGTCATTATACTTCGTACGTTATATCTGAAGGATATACTTAGGATGAGTCGTACGTTAGACTGAATCCTTTGTATTAAGAAGTGTTTGTAAGCCGTACGTTAGGCTGAAGGATGGGTCGTACATTAGACCAGATCCACTTGTTTTGAGAATGGTCGGAATGCACCATACGTTAGGTGGTATCCCAGGATGAGTCGTACGTTAGACTAAATCCTTTGTATTGAGAAGTGTTTGTTGGAGATTGATCGTGTCAGCACCGTTCGTAGTAACTGAATTAGATCTTGGAAGGATGATTGTGTCTACACCGTTCGTGATGATAGAATTTAGATCTTTGAAGGCTGATTGTGTCAGCACCGTTCGTAGCAACTGAATTAGATCTTGGAAGATGATCGTGTCTACACCGTTCGTGATGATAGAATTAGATCTTTTGAATGTTGATCGTGTCAGCACCGTTCGTAGTAACTGAATTAGATCTTGGAAAAAATTTGATTACTGCCAGGGGACTGATGTAGATATCATTGCCAGGGTACTAATATGATAAGGGCCAACTGATCACCGCCAGGGGACTAACATGATGAGAAGGATTTTGATTACTGCCAGAGGATTGATGTAGATATATCATTGCCGGGGGACTAACATGATAGGGAGATAACTTAATACTGCTCGGAGACCAATGTAATAAGTTGTAGTTTGTTTATCATCGCCAGGGGACTAACATGATAGGAGTAGATTACAACCAGGGGACTGATGTAACATATCATTGCCAGGGGACTAATGTGATATTTCACTTCCAGGGGACTAATGTGATGAGATTTTGATATGAATGATTATCAGAACGAATATTCGTCCATATTGCTTTTGGAGAAGAAAATTTGATTTTGATGATATTCGTCCGCTCGGGAGCTTACTTGAAAAACAAAGTGTGAAGCATGCAATGTCACGATGCATGGTATGTATTTGTGTAATGATTGATTATGAATGATGTATGTATGCAACATATTGTCGACGATGATAGTAAATCATAGAATAGTCTGGCGGGGAAAATAAATCCCTGACTGTTGTGAAGAATACAGAGTATAAGTCTTCTGTTTTAGTAGGAACTCCCACTCCATGCTCGAGGATACTCAGCTGGGGATATTTGACTTTTGCTTGGGGATGAAATCAATTTGAATGATTGATCTGGACGTACCCTGACCGGGGATAAGAGAGATGAATAACCTAGTATGGAGAAAACAAAAGTATCGGGGAACTGGCAGTGTCGAAGATGTAAACTCCGTTGGGAAGCTAAATCTCTGTTGGGAAGAGAACATTTGAAGATATCTACTCGAGGACTACTCTGTGGGGATATGATCCTGTGAAACCGACACTGTGAGAAGGCATGGATGCTTTGAACGTTGTCCTCAATATTATAGTAACTGCCATTCTTGGATTTGTAATGAATGTTGGTTGAAGTGTCAAACAGGCTTGTATGGATTTGCCCCTGCTGGTAGGGATTTTAAAAAGATTCGCCTCGCGAGGACTTTATGAGGTGTGTACTATGGGTGACATGCCCCTAGTAATCATAGGCTTAGGACAATGCCCCATATTGGCTGTGAAGTAGCTTTATGAGCACCTGGGTGTATGCCCCTGATTGTTTGGCATCCTTGAGAGATTCTCGGAATCTTGACCTGATTGCCCCAGATTGATTGGAAAAAACATATCATGCCCCTTGTATTCATTGAATTCTAGTCAACTGAGTCAGTTATAAGGGATGTTGCTGCTGAAATAGTTTCGTCTATCGGGATGACTTTTAGTCATTAGTCATACCCTGTGCAAATTCTTTCTGATGCTAACATTTGAAATTATGTAGCATAATATGTTTAATAATGGATTCATGAGATGCAATGCATATGTCTGTCTTGATTTTGTTGAAAAACATTAAAACTGGAGATGTAAAAGCGTGATGTTTATAAAAACGTGATGTTTGTAAAAAACGAAGTATCAACTCAGCATTTGTGGTAAACCTTACGGAGTCAGGATACCTTTTTTGGTGACAGTATGCTTTTGAACTAACCATGCTTCAGTTAGGAATTTCAAGGGTTGTAACGTGGCTTGGTTCACGGTTTAAGAAACAAAGGATAACGACTCACAATTTATTTGTACCCATCCCAATTGTCATACCCCAAAATTTGCCCATGCTATTTTTCATACACAAAACCAAATCAAAAGACAAAGCTCCAAAACACAGTCTCCCACACAGAAGCACAAAAACTAGGGTTTGACTTATTCAAAGGAAAAAGGTGAAACAAAAGGCTCCAAAATGATTTTTCTTACAAAGGGGCCCAACTTTCTATGGCCCAATCTTGCTTCCCAAGCCATCTAGAAGCTCCAATATCTATGTCACGAATTATTGATAATTAATTGATTTTATATGAATTTTTATTCATTAAAAATCAATATTTATCAAATATTTGGAAAGATAAATAGAAAAGATTGATTTTTATTTTGTTTCTAATCAAATCAAATTATTATTTAGGTGATATTATTAATATAATCCTGTGTAAAACCATATTGACGAAAAAGATTGAAATTGGAGTAAGTTTGGAAAGTTTGAATTCAAGAATCAACCAAATTGCAATCATCCAAGTGATAGAGATTTGATTTGTTTTTCTAAACCTAAATTGATATACTATATATGAGAAACGTACCCAGAGGCAAAAAGGGGAGAGAATCGAAGCTTCAGAATCCTATTTTTATCCAAAAAACCGTAAAACAAGTGGAGGTGTTAGTCCGTGGTATAGTTTGATTCAGACCAAGCCAAGCATTCAAGTCAATTCTCCAGTGCCTTCTGAGCGTAACCTTGTCTCCAGCTTCGATCAGAACACGTCAAAGCGCACCTGCATAAGTCACGGTTTGCCAATTTTTTTTCAAATTCAATTACATCAGTATATGCATCTTAAACGAAATTCAAACGTATATTCATGTTTATATTGATGATTTCATGATTTCTGGATAATTAATTTGGTTTTGATGGTTGTTTGAATGATTTACCATAGTTAGGGTTTATGTATGGGATTTTGGGGAAACTGAATTATGTCCGATTTCAGAACAAATTAATCATCCAATTGGCCTCTTGATGTGAGTTATGATCGATCTGGGTTGTTGTGTAGGATTTATTGACGATTAATCGCAGGTTTTAAGGTTGAAGCTTTACGGCTACAGCAAAAACCGTTGGTAAAAGTCCATAGATTTTTTGCAGAACACGAAGGAAGGAGAAGACTCCTGAAGCGCGCGTTTCGTTTGAATTATTTTTTTTAATTATATTTTTGTTTATATTATTGGTTGAGTATTCATTTGACAGCATAGAAGCTTGGATCAGTTGGCAAAGCGTAATTAGGCTGAGCGAGGTGACCTGGGTTCAAACCCTGCTGAAGACTCTAATTTTTTCCAAAAGCGTGTGGTGAGTCACTTATGGATCCAGTGAATCTCTCTCACGCGTGACTAAGATGCGTCCTCCTCCAATAGCCATCAGATCACGGACTTGCAGAGCTGCGCCACACTGAATTGCCAGCTAAGTTTTCTATTTATTTTTATTATTTTTTTTTTATTCAACTATAATTCTATTCAATCTTATCTTCTCCATAAAATTTCTTTTAGTTTCTCTTTTTCTTTTTCTTTTCATAAAAAATCATAATTACTTATTTTTAATAATAATTTATTCTTTTTATAATTAAATAATTGATTTAACCTAATTGTTAATATTAATTTTGATTTAAATAATTAAATGATTAATTTAATTTAGTTTGTTTAATTGTTTTAATTAAGTTAGTATTTTATTAATTGATTAAATTACATAATTAGGGTTAGGCTATTTAATCAAAAACCTATTTTTGCCGATTTAATTAATTAGGTTGGAAACCAATAATTAATTAATTTGTTTCCTTTATTTATTTTATTAATTATGGTTAACTTGTGCCCTAATCAGGATTTACAAAGAATTAGCCATACACTGAAAAATCCTTTCTTTGTGCATCCTTTTCAGGGTCGATTTTTCAGGTGCCTTCCGACTACGCGCCTCCAAGTCAAAAAAGCTAAGTTCCCAATTTGTTTTATTTTTATTTAACACTACTTTATTTCTATTTATTTAAAGTCATCTTATTTTTATTTTTGCCTTTTAAAGGATTGCCATGAATTAGCCATACACTAACTTCCTTCCTTATCTTCTGTCAATTCTCCAATGGTCAGGGTCAATGCTTCAAGGCAAATCTCTGCCCTATCAACCTTCATCAATCAAAGCCAAAGGTTTGTCAAACTGCCAAAGCTACGGACGTTGGTAACCCTAAACCTTACTTTTTATTACTTATGTCAAACCCTATTAAGGGATCCGCTGGCTTCATTGTCCCCTTTCCCCTATTATTATGTAACTGTTTACCGGTTGTATTGATTGGCCTTGAAGGCACTTAAATTGTATTATTATATTACTGCGTGGTTAGTAAATTAGGGAGTGCAAGACTATTAATCAAACGTTAGATCACTAACTATACAAGATAAAATATTTGAACTGAACCACGTGATTGTGCCACCCACACACCTTTAGGGTAATTCCTCTGGTTGCCTTTGTTGTCTGTTGCCTTGTTGCCTTTAAGTGTACTAAATAGTCAAGTCCCTCGATTCCGAGGATACCTAAAGCAATGTTGCCTGTCGCCTTCAAAGTTATTGAAACTCCCTCGATGTTGCCTCGGTAAATAATTTGTCCCTATTGCTAAGGTATCCTCGCATGATGCCTTAAATGACTATTATATCCTTCCCTTAGACTACCTGCCCTCTTTATGGCAAGGGACAGTCTTATGGCGAACGATTACTCGATGACCCTTAAACATCCAATTAAAAGACTTCCTGCCCTCTTATGGTATGGATAGACCCTTTCGCCCGAAAGTCTAAAAGAACAATTTTTCTAACTTAGGGTAGTTGCTATTAATTGCTTGCTCTAAATTCAAAACTCTTTTTCCACTCTTTTCAAAATCAAATTAAAAAAGACTACGCTTATTTACAAGCTAACGTTCTTCTTCAAAGTTTTTACTTTTTCACACCTCCTTTTCAAATAATTCGAACAAACAAGTGAGCTAAGCAATTAAGAGCCCATGGATAACCATGGATGCAACGGGTGCCTTACACCTTCCCTTTGCATAATTACCCCCCGAACTCAAAATCTTCTTAAAAGGTCTTTTCCTGTTCTTTTAGCCTTTCCTAAAAATTGGATAAAATAAAAGTCGGTGGCGACTCTTGCTTAACCGCGACATTTCAAATAAAGTCAGTTCACCGTATTACAGAACTGGCGACTCTGCTGGGGATGCTTTCGATTAAAAAGAGGGGTTACCTTAGAGTTTAGGATTCACTTTAATTGTTTGATTTGTTTGCTTTATATTCTAAAGGGTGTTTTGGGTATTCTGCTGTGTGAAAGATCCTACACCCGGATCTAGTGTACCTTAGGTATATGGCATGAGACCAGGGAGGCTGTACGACATGTATCGTTATGGTTGAACTGGTGGCCACCGTTAGTGCGATGCTTTGGTTTGTCCTGATGGCCCTTGAATATGATCGAGGAGACATTTGGCTACCGCGTGGTGTCACAAACACTAATTCGCCCTTAGAACCTTAGTTGAACTTGACCTTGGCCTATAGGAAGTAGCGAGATGGCTGGCTTTGGATTCCTGACTGAAGCTGGTTGATACTCGATGCTACACTCATTGAGATTGGACTCAAGGGATGCTTTTGGCTGGCCGATTGTGCGCTATGTTGAGACAATGCCCACGAGAAAGATCAGGGATATGAGCACCGTAGAACCCGATCTTTATCTAGGACAGGTTGAACCAACTAAACTTCAGTGGGAAGTGTACTTACCTACGAACTTCACGCAAGCCTTTAAACCTAAGGGCACTTGTGTGACTTGTTTGTGCTGGCTACTAACCCTTTGGTTTCCTTGCAGGTTTGTTAAAGACTTGTTTGCCCTCACTATCCCATGTTGCTCCTAATAAGTTGCATAACATACTAACCTTTGTTTCCTTGCAGGATTCGCTTGTAGGACATTCCATCCTCATTACCTTATGCTCTAACCCTTTTATTTCCTTGCAGGGATTGTCTGTAGGACACCTAGTCCTTATGACCTTATGCTTTACTTAATGCATTGCATCTGCATTACATCATGACATCATAACATAGCATGTTAGCTAACCCTTTCAAGGATCTTAGGGATTTAGGACACACAATTTCAGGTACTCTTATCAAGGACTAAATTCCTTTCAAGGGGCAAGAGGATTTATTTTCCTCTAGCCACATACCTTCCGATTCAAAGGTTTAGCACCTGACAAGGGGCAAGAGGATTTACTTTCCTCTGGCCATGTATCTTCAAATTCAGAAGTATCCCGAATCAGAGGCGATGACCCACTCGATATGGTGAGCTCGATTCTCAAAGAAGGATGTTCAAAAACTGAATTCAGAATTCTTCAGACGAAAATGCAACCAATCTAAATTTCCTATAGATCCTTGAAAACATTTGCATTCATAACATCGCATAACAGGTCTCTCGTCCTTCCTCGCTGTTTATTTCAGCACAAATGGATCTCGAGCAATCAGTCATAAATCTTCAGACTCAGAATAACCAGTTCCGAGGGATGATCCTTAACCCGGCCAAGGGGAAAGAAGAATTAAAGGCGCCCCTATTCTTGGGGTACGATTACAAGGCGAGACGTGCTTACTATTCGAACAATCCTGAGCATGATGTAAAGGATGGTAAACCGTTGAATTGTACCATTAAAGACTTAACCATGACACTCAAATCAGAAAAGACCACGACAACCGAGTCACGACAACCGAGTCACGACAACCGAGTCACGACAATTGAGTCACGACAACTGAGTCACGACAACTGAGTCACGACAACCGAGTCACGACAACTGAGTCACGACAACCGAGTCACGACAACCGAGTCACGACAACTGAGTCACGACAACCGAGTCACGACAACCGAGTCACGACAATTGAGTCACGACAACTGAGTCACGACAACTGAGTCACGACAACCGAATCACGACAACTGAGTCACGACAACTGAGTCACGACAACCGAGTCACGACAACTGAGTCACGACAACTGAGCCACGATAATGGAATCATGACAATTGAGTCACGATAATGGAATCATGACAATTGGGTCACGACAAACAATTCACTCATATGATCCATACGCTCAGGGCAATCGAGCCAACAAATTCTACTCCTACTATAAATCTCAATACAAGGTGCGCGTACCATTCCAACATTCCTGGACATTACACAAACAATTGCTGGACATTAAAGAATAAGATTTAAGATCTGATCAATAACGGAGAAATCAAGTTCAACCCTCCTGGAACTCCAGTGGTGATCACCGCTCTTATGCCTAGTCATGACAAGACTGATTGACGTCTAGACGGACGAACTTTGGATCATTAGATCTACTCTCATTTGCATGTTTCTTTTCTGTTCGTTTAAACATTCGAATTATGATAGACATTATCTATTCTAATAATCATCATCAGTGCATTGTATATGTTTGTCTTGAATAAATTACTTCGCTATCACTCATCTAAACTGCATCTTTACTTTACATATGTTTTGTGATATTCAACTCCTGCCAAACTGTAAACCTTTTGAGGGAGGATGACGAAAGCGATACCGCAACCTCATACAGTATGCTTTTGAGCGGACTACGCTGACGATGTACAGGCATTGTTTCAATTCCCAAACAGTGGAGATATAAGGATGTTAATCCCTCGTCAACCCCCTTGAGCCAAAGAAGTAGAAGTTTCTTTTTCTTACTAAAATCCTTGATCATAACCTGGGGCAGGGTAGTTCTCAGTTAATTTGGCTGTGCATTCTATTTTAAGAGAATCACTCAGTACACCTTTCAACAAAGGTTTTAATCACAAGCGTTCATCCGCACACTTCAAAGAAGTGTTGAAGATGTCAATCAAAAGCCAATGGTGGTTCATCAATCATTAAGCAAGGCAGTCAATATCTAAAAAAAAAAAAAAAAAAAAAAAAATGAAAAACGTATATACAAAGAAAAGCCTGCTAAGTCCAAAATCAAAAGACGACTTAAGCGAAAAAAAAATCAAGGCATCCCGCTGACTGTAAGCTCAAAATAGACAGTTCAGGAAAAAGTTAGGGATATCAAAAGATGAAAAAAAGAGTCAATAAATTCTTGAACAACTCAAAGTTGTGACTACCAAAAGGAAGAAGTGACTGCCATCTCAAAAGTTCTCTTTGCTTGTGAACCATCGTTATTATCAAAAGTGCAAATCCAAAAGTCTCTTGGAACCTGAATGCACAAGTTGAATTAACTGGGCCTAGGACTGAAGATCATCACGAAGAGGGGTGGGTATAAATAAACTTTGAGCCTTTATCCTTTGTTTCTTAAACCGCGAACCAAGCCACGTTACAACCCTTGAAAGTCCTAACTGAAGCATGGTTAGTTCGAAAGCATACTGCCACAACAAAGGTATCCCGACTCCTTAAGGTTTACTACAAATGTTAAGTTGATATCCTGTTTTTACAAACATCACGTTGTTACAAATATCATGTTTTTTTACGAACATCACACTTTTACATCTCTTGTCTTAATACTTTTTCAAAAACTCAAGACAGACGTATGCATTGCATCTCATGAATTCATTATTAAACATATTCTGCTACATAATTTCAAATGTTAGCATCAGAAAGAACTTGCACAGGGTATAACTAATGACTGGAAGTCATCCCGATAGACAAGATTACTCCGAGAAGCAACGTCTCCTACGTATACAAGGGGAATGGTACGTTCGCTCAATCAATCAGGGGCAATCAAGTCAAGATTCGAAGAATCTCTCAAATGCCAAAAAGTCAAAGGCATACATCCCAAACGGATTTCAAACTATTTCCCGATCAATCTGGGGCAATCAAGTCAAGATTCCGAGAATCTCTCAAGGATGCCAAAAATAATCAGGGGCATGCATCCAAGTAAATCTGAATCTATTTCCAATCAACATGGGGCATTGTCATGGGCCTATGATTACGAGGGGCATGACGCCCAGAGTGCACATCTCATAAAGTCCTCGCGAGGCGAATCTTTCCAAGCTCTTACTAGCAGGGGCAAACCTATGCAAGTCCAGTTTGACACTTCGATCAGTATTTATTGGGGGTGTCCTGATCGATACAAATCCAGGAATGGTAATTGCTATAATACTGGGGGCAATATCCAAGACACCCATGTCTCCCTACAAAGCTGATTGTGCAAGATCATATCCCCACAGAGTAATCACCAAGAAGATATCTTCAAATACTCCGGTCCCTACAGAGACATGGCTCCCCAACAGAGTTTACACCTTCAACGTTGCATGCTCTCCGACACTTGGTTCTTTTCCAACATGGCTTACTAATATCTTTCTCCCCAGTCAGGGTATATCAAGTTACTGATCATCCCCAAGCAGAAATCATAAATTCCCAGCTGAGCATCTTCAAGACAAGATCAGACAGTACAATTACAAGGATATAAAGATCTACTTTCTTAATCAAAGACAACATAAATCATATTCACATATCATATGTCATAAACATATCCATACACTGCATACATTACCTCATAATGAACTCATACATAACATGCAAAAGCTCTCATTTATTTTGAGGGATTCATTACATAACCCATGCATCATGACATTGCATAAAGATTAACCTTACCTTTTTCAGAATACAGGTACCGACAAATGAACGAAATCTCCAACTTTCCAAGATCTAATTCAGCTACTACGAATGGTACTGACACGATCAACGCTCGAAGATCTAATTCATTTACCACGAACGGTAATGACACGATCACTTTCAAAGTCTAATTCAGCTACTACGAACAGTACTGACACGACAAAAGATCTAATTCAGTTACTACGAACGGTACTGACACGGTCAACGCTCAGAGATCTAATTCTATCATCACGAACGGTGTAGACACGATCAATGACCAACAAAGATCTAATTCAGTTACTACGAACGGTACTGACACGGTCAATGCTCGAAGATCTAATTCGGTTACTACGAACGGTACTGACACGATCAAGCTATCAGAGGTCTAATTCTATCATCACGAACGGTGTGGACACGATCACTGGCCTTCCCAGTCTAATTCAGTCACTACGAACGGTGCTGACACGACAAGAGAATCTAATTCTATCATCACGAACGATGAAGACACGATTATCTCCTCAGATCTAATTCTATCATCACAAACGATGTAGACACGATCATCTTTCCAAGATCTAATTCAAGTATCACGAACGATACTGACACGATCAATTCCCAAGGATCTAATTCATTTACTGCGAACGGTAATGACACGATCAACGCGCAAAATTCAACTACCAAGATGGCATCCACAAGCCCATCTCCGACAAAAGTCCCTACTTCAAATAGGGCAAATTTCTTGGTATTCTTATGTTCAATCATCTTCCACCTTCAGATGCCGACTGGCGCGCAAACCACTCTACATCTTCAGGTTTAAGATAATTGAACAGGGGCAGCTGTCATACCCCAAAATTTGCCCATGCTATTTTTCATACACAAAACCAAATCAAAAGACAAAGCTCCAAAACACAGTCTCCCACACAGAAGCACAAAAACTAGGGTTTGACTTATTCAAAGGAAAAAGGTGAAACAAAAGGCTCCAAAATGATTTTTCTTACAAAGGGGCCCAACTTTCTATGGCCCAATCTTGCTTCCCAAGCCATCTAGAAGCTCCAATATCTATGTCACGAATTATTGATAATTAATTGATTTTATATGAATTTTTATTCATTAAAAATCAATATTTATCAAATATTTGGAAAGATAAATAGAAAAGATTGATTTTTATTTTGTTTCTAATCAAATCAAATTATTATTTAGGTGATATTATTAATATAATCCTGTGTAAAACCATATTGACGAAAAAGATTGAAATTGGAGTAAGTTTGGAAAGTTTGAATTCAAGAATCAACCAAATTGCAATCATCCAAGTGATAGAGATTTGATTTGTTTTTCTAAACCTAAATTGATATACTATATATGAGAAACGTACCCAGAGGCAAAAAGGGGAGAGAATCGAAGCTTCAGAATCCTATTTTTATCCAAAAAACCGTAAAACAAGTGGAGGTGTTAGTCCGTGGTATAGTTTGATTCAGACCAAGCCAAGCATTCAAGTCAATTCTTCAGTGCCTTCTGAGCGTAACCTTGTCTCCAGCTTCGATCAGAACACGTCAAAGCGCACCTGCATAAGTCACGGTTTGCCAATTTTTTTTCAAATTCAATTACATCAGTATATGCATCTTAAACGAAATTCAAACGTATATTCATGTTTATATTGATGATTTCATGATTTCTGGATAATTAATTTGGTTTTGATGGTTGTTTGAATGATTTACCATAGTTAGGGTTTATGTATGGGATTTTGGGGAAACTGAATTATGTCCGATTTCAGAACAAATTAATCATCCAATTGGCCTCTTGATGTGAGTTATGATCGATCTGGGTTGTTGTGTAGGATTTATTGACGATTAATCGCAGGTTTTAAGGTTGAAGCTTTACGGCTACAGCAAAAACCGTTGGTAAAAGTCCATAGATTTTTTGCAGAACACGAAGGAAGGAGAAGACTCCTGAAGCGCGCGTTTCGTTTGAATTATTTTTTTAATTATATTTTTGTTTATATTATTGGTTGAGTATTCATTTGACAGCATAGAAGCTTGGATCAGTTGGCAAAGCGTAATTAGGCTGAGCGAGGTGACCTGGGTTCAAACCCTGCTGAAGACTCTAATTTTTTCCAAAAGCGTGTGGTGAGTCACTTATGGATCCAGTGAATCTCTCTCACGCGTGACTAAGATGCGTCCTCCTCCAATAGCCATCAGATCACGGACTTGCAGAGCTGCGCCACACTGAATTGCCAGCTAAGTTTTCTATTTATTTTTATTATTTTTTTTTTATTCAACTATAATTCTATTCAATCTTATCTTCTCCATAAAATTTCTTTTAGTTTCTCTTTTTCTTTTTCTTTTCATAAAAAATCATAATTACTTATTTTTAATAATAATTTATTCTTTTTATAATTAAATAATTGATTTAACCTAATTGTTAATATTAATTTTGATTTAAATAATTAAATGATTAATTTAATTTAGTTTGTTTAATTGTTTTAATTAAGTTAGTATTTTATTAATTGATTAAATTACATAATTAGGGTTAGGCTATTTAATCAAAAACCTATTTTTGCCGATTTAATTAATTAGGTTGGAAACCAATAATTAATTAATTTGTTTCCTTTATTTATTTTATTAATTATGGTTAACTTGTGCCCTAATCAGGATTTACAAAGAATTAGCCATACACTGAAAAATCCTTTCTTTGTGCATCCTTTTCAGGGTCGATTTTTCAGGTGCCTTCCGACTACGCGCCTCCAAGTCAAAAAAGCTAAGTTCCCAATTTGTTTTATTTTTATTTAACACTACTTTATTTCTATTTATTTAAAGTCATCTTATTTTTATTTTTGCCTTTTAAAGGATTGCCATGAATTAGCCATACACTAACTTCCTTCCTTATCTTCTGTCAATTCTCCAATGGTCAGGGTCAATGCTTCAAGGCAAATCTCTGCCCTATCAACCTTCATCAATCAAAGCCAAAGGTTTGTCAAACTGCCAAAGCTACGGACGTTGGTAACCCTAAACCTTACTTTTTATTACTTATGTCAAACCCTATTAAGGGATCCGCTGGCTTCATTGTCCCCTTTCCCCTATTATTATGTAACTGTTTACCGGTTGTATTGATTGGCCTTGAAGGCACTTAAATTGTATTATTATATTACTGCGTGGTTAGTAAATTAGGGAGTGCAAGACTATTAATCAAACGTTAGATCACTAACTATACAAGATAAAATATTTGAACTGAACCACGTGATTGTGCCACCCACACACCTTTAGGGTAATTCCTCTGGTTGCCTTTGTTGTCTGTTGCCTTGTTGCCTTTAAGTGTACTAAATAGTCAAGTCCCTCGATTCCGAGGATACCTAAAGCAATGTTGCCTGTCGCCTTCAAAGTTATTGAAACTCCCTCGATGTTGCCTCGGTAAATAATTTGTCCCTATTGCTAAGGTATCCTCGCATGATGCCTTAAATGACTATTATATCCTTCCCTTAGACTACCTGCCCTCTTTATGGCAAGGGACAGTCTTATGGCGAAAGATTACTCGATGACCCTTAAACATCCAATTAAAAGACTTCCTGCCCTCTTATGGTATGGATAGACCCTTTCGCCCGAAAGTCTAAAAGAACAATTTTTCTAACTTAGGGTAGTTGCTATTAATTGCTTGCTCTAAATTCAAAACTCTTTTTCCACTCTTTTCAAAATCAAATTAAAAAAGACTACGCTTATTTACAAGCTAACGTTCTTCTTCAAAGTTTTTACTTTTTCACACCTCCTTTTCAAATAATTCGAACAAACAAGTGAGCTAAGCAATTAAGAGCCCATGGATAACCATGGATGCAACGGGTGCCTTACACCTTCCCTTTGCATAATTACCCCCCGAACTCAAAATCTTCTTAAAAGGTCTTTTCCTGTTCTTTTAGCCTTTCCTAAAAATTGGATAAAATAAAAGTCGGTGGCGACTCTTGCTTAACCGCGACATTTCAAATAAAGTCAGTTCACCGTATTACACCAATCTTCGTGATGTTCTTCGATCCTATGCTCAGTTAATTCTGCGTTTAAGCCTTAGCAAAGCTTGAAGTTGTAACATTGATCTTTGATGATGGTTAAAGTATAAGAGGTTTAATTTGGACAAGTAGTCATCCTTTGTTGTAATACTTCTTTTTGTCGAGGATTTGTAGTGACCTCTTTTGAAATGTTTTCTTTTGTAGAGGATTTTTAGCAACCTCCTTTTTGACTTTGTTATCCCTAACTTTTTCCTGAACTGTTTATTTTGAGATTACAGTCAGCGGGATGTCTCAATTTTTGATAAGTCTCCTTCATAGGTTTTGACTTAACATCTTTTTCTTTTTGGTGGATATTGACTGCCTGACTTAATGGTTGCGGGAGCCCATCATTATTTGTGTAAACAACTGCTAGAATAATTGAGTTAACTGAGTAGCTACCCTGCCCCAAGTTATGATTGAGGGTTTTAAATTGTACAAGAAAGAAAACTCCTACGCCTTAGGCTCAAAGGGGTTGACAAGGGATTAACATCCTTATATCTCCACTGTTTAGGAATTGAAACAATGCATGTACATCGTCAGCATAGTCTGTTCAAAAGTATACTGTATGAGGCTGCGGTATCGTTTTCTTCATCCTCCCTCAAAAGGCTTGCAGCTTAGCAGGAGTTGAATAACTGTTATGAGTAAATTAATGGTAAATTCATGTGTTAAAATAAGTGATTTCTTCTCTAAACCAATGCAAAATGTGATGAAGTCATAGGTTTTCATTAAGAATTGAACTGAATAAGTTTAGTTCGTGCGTAAAGCAAATCGAATCACTTGTGGGTGTTATTGTTGCAGGTTTTGAGCTGAATAAGAACTTAAGAAGAACATGAGGAGGATAGAGAGTGTGAAGTATCAAAGGCAGAAGAAAAAGATGGAAAGTACAAAGGGCGCGCCGCGAGAGTTCCTAGGGCGCGCCGCGAAAATATCTCTGTTTGAGGGGCGCGCCGCGCCAGCCCGTTGCCGCGCCGCGGCCTCGGCGTTAAAAGCCCAAAAGTTCTGTTTAAAAGCCCTAGTTTTCCAAGTGGTGATATACTTTGTGGAAGCGAAATTAGGAGAGCTATCTGATTCTGAAGCTGAGAACAACAATTGAAGGTGGACTCTTTACCAATTGAAGGCATTCTATTGATGAAGATGCATTCCTCCATTGATTATTGTGTGTTCTTCATGTCTATGGAGAGCTAGATTCCTCTTGTTGAGTCTAAGGTAGTAGTTAACCTATGAATATACATTACCATTGATTAATTCCTGTGAACAATTGTTTGAATTCATTATCAATAAGAAACTTTGCTTTTAATTTATATCATTGTTGAATCTTTGATCGAAAGAAAGGATTTAACTTTTGCCCTAGGTTACTATATTGATTCAATACCAATTCGCAGAGATGGGATTGTGATTGGGTTTTCATAATTATCGTTCTTAATTACTATTATCGTTATTGATATTTGGAGAGATCGAATCTCGTACCGGTAAAAGTTTTCTAATTTGATTTGCAGACATGGAATCTTATTTGAGGATAAGTGAAGATAATGATTCAAAAGATTGTTCAATTGTTAATTAATTGATAACTGTATAGGATTAGGTTGATGAACCCTAAAGGCTCAACATATTTCTCTAATTGTTAACACAAAGTCCTTTACTTGCTTTTATTTTATTATTTGCTTTTGATATTATTGGAAGTATAAAACAAACCAAACCAAGTTTCTTAACTCAAAATAAACAACTATAAGAACGGCAGTGATATTAACCAATCCCTGTGGATACGATATATTACAGAAAATATTTACCCACAAATACTTTCAACAAATTGGCGCCGTTGCCGGGGATTGGTGTCAATATTGCACGCATTGCAATAGTTCTTATTTTGAGTTTTAATTTTTATTTTCCCTATTTGGTTGTTTCACGTGTTTGCTAGTTTTGCAGAGGATTGTGTATGCGCAGCAAAGTTTCTAGCGATCAACTTCTTTTTGATCCCGAGATCGAAAGGACCGCTAGGAGGTTAAATAGCAAAGCACGAAAAAGAGCAAACATAGCAAAAGCAAGAGACAACGCAACCGCGACATCGTCACAACAACTTGAAACCATTGACGAGTCGCAAGAAGGATTCTTCTTTCACGAACTATTCACGGAGGAAGAACAGGAAGTTTTTATACAACCTACTGTTGGCAACATGGCTGCTAATGGTCCATGTGCTAATAGTCCAAGACTCAATCCTCAGTTCGCTAGAACTGCCGCCAACGGGCGACCGACAGAACTGAAGACCGGTATCATACAATTGATTTGTGCAAGTCCTTTCGCCGGATTGGACCATGAAGACCCATACACGCATCTTACTCGATTCTATGAGTTAGCGGGTACTACGGGTGTCGCTCAAGCTGATGAGGAAGCATTATTTAAGAGGTTGTTCCCACACTCTTTGCTATCTAAAGCAAAAGATTGGTATCTGGATCAACCCGAGGTAGTAATGACAAATTGGAACACATTGGAAGAAAAATTTCTGGAAAGATTTTACTCTCAAAACCGATTCTTCGAAGCAAAAACAGCAATAGCAGTATTTTCTCAAGGTAGTAATGAATCTTTGAATGAAGCGTGGGAAAGGTATAAAGCTATGTTGAGAAAGTGCAAAGGACACGGTTTTTCAGACGTTGACCAAATCCATATGTTTCGTAACGGTCTCACAGCTACAAACAAGACACTTTTGGACGCCACAGCTGGTGGTTCTCTCATGTCCAAAACACCTGAAGAAGCTACTCAGATAATAGAGCGAATGGCTCTAAATGATCGTCAAGGCAATCATGATCGAACGGTAAGAGATAAGAAACCCGGAATGTTAGAGTTGAACAACGGTGATGCTTTACTTGCTCAGAACAAATTGCTAACTTCACAAGTGGAACTTTTGACACAACAAATGTCTAAACTACCACAACAAATCAAGGAGCTGAACGGGGTATCTAATTCATATCAAGTTGCTAGGTGCGAATTGTGCAAGGGAGATCATTAAACAGGATTATGTCCACCAGTGCAAGAAGAAGAAGTGAATTACATGAACAATAACCAAGGACAAAGGCAGAATCAATATCAGAATCAGCCATACCAACAAGGTTATCCACCAAGATACAACAATCAAGGGTACCAACAAAGACCACCGAATCAAGGGTATCAACAACAAGCATTCCAACCATACACTCAACCACCGCAACAACAGCAAGGAGGACAATCCAAGTTGGAGGAGACAGTGAATCAGTTCATTCAAACATCAGTAATAAATCAGAAGAATCAAGAAGCAGCTATAAAGAGTTTAGAAACTCAAGTGGGCCAACTTGCTAAGCAGATTGCAACAAATCAATCAAATGCCACTTTCTCGGCCAACACTCAAGAGAACCCAAGGGAACATTGCAAAGCAGTGATAACAAGGTCTGGACAAAAAGGTGGCAAGGATGAGAAGGAAACTAATGAGGTTGAAGACAATAAAGAAAAGGAAAATGAAAAACATGATGGAGAAGATGAAGAATATGAAATTATTAGCAAGGGGGCTGAAGAAGAAGATTTGAGTAGAGAAGTCAAGAAGGAGAAATTAAAAAGAAGGAGTGCTAAAGATAAGATGGCGAACAACACGATTCCAAGTCAACATTTGCCATATCCTCATGCTCCTTCAAAGAAAGACAACGCTAGACAATATGCCAGGTTTATGGAAATTTTTAAGCAACTACAAATTAATATTCCGTTCTCTGAAGCTATTGCCCAAATGCCAAAATATGCGAAATTTATGAAAGATATCTTGACAAAGAAGAAAAGACCGGAAGAAGAAGAGGTTATTATACTTGATGCCCAATGTAGTGCTATCATATCACGCCTTCCTCAAAAGGCGAGAGATCCCGGAAGAGTCACTTTACCGGTCACAATAGGAAATCAAAATATTGGGAATGGATTGATCGATCTCGGATCAAGCATAAATTTAATTCCGTTATCTATAGTAAAGCGGCTGGGAAATATTGAGATGAAAGCAACAAGAATGACGTTGCAACTAGCAGACAAGTCTACCACTCTCCCATATGGAATTGCACAAGACATGTTAGTGAAAGTTGACAAATTTTTGTTTCCGGTAGATTTTGTGGTGATCGATATGGAAGAAGATAAAGATTCACCTATCATTCTTGGAAGACCATTCATGAAAACAGCCCGGATGATGATTGACATCGATGACGGTATAATGAAGCTAAGAGTCCAAGATGAAGAGGTATGTTTTAACCTCTTTGATGCCATGAAACAACCCAAAGACAAGAATGATTGCTTTCGCATGGATGTAACTGAAACAAGTGTCGAAGAAGTAGCAAGCCAAATTCATCTTTCTAACCCTTTAGAGAGGTCTCTTGTTGATTCATTTAATGTACTCACTCAAGAAGAAGAAAAAGAAATTGAGTTGTTTCTAAAAGAATTAGAGAAAGGTGGCAACACATCCAACAAAGAAGACAAAGTGGAGGATTTGGAGCTGAAAAAAGAAGTGAAAGAGTCGAAGCTAGAATTAAAAGTGCTTCCAACTCATTTGAAATATGTATTTTTAGATGAAGAAGGAAGAAAGCCGGTCGTTATTAGCTCAAAGTTAAATGCTACCGAAGAGGCAAGACTCATACAAATCCTTCAAAAGAATAAAGCAGCAATCGGATGGGTATTGGCAGATTTGAAAGGCATCAGCCCCGCATATTGCATGCACAAGATTATGTTAGAAGAAGACTTCAAACCAGTGGCCCAACCACAAAGAAGACTAAACCCAACAATGAAAGAGGTAGTAAGGAAAGAGGTGATCAAACTCCTAGAAGCAGGAATGATTTACCCAATTTCTGATAGTGCATGGGTAAGTCCGGTACAAGTTGTTCCAAAGAAGGGAGGCATGACGGTAATCCGGAATGACAAGAATGAACTCATACCAACCAGAACTGTGACCGGGTGGCGCATGTGCATAGATTACCGGAGACTCAACAAAGCAACGAGAAAAGACCACTTTCCATTACCATTCATGGATCAAATGCTTGAGAGATTATCGGGGCAGAACTACTATTGCTTTCTGGATGGCTATTCCGGATACAATCAAATTGTAGTCAACCCAGAAGATCATGAGAAGACAGCATTTACATGTCCATTTGGAATCTTCGCATACAGGAGGATGCCATTTGGACTATGCAATGCCCCAACAACTTTTCAACGATGCATGCAAGCTATATTCTCTGACCTTATTGAAAAGAGTATTGAGGTATTCATGGATGACTTTTCAGTGTTCGGAAAGACGTTTGATACATGCTTGAACAATCTAGACGTAGCACTTGAAAGGTGTATTGAGACAAATTTGATCCTTAATTGGGAGAAGTGCCATTTTATGGTAACAGAAGGAATTGTACTCGGACACAAAGTATCTTCAAGAGGACTTGAAGTAGACCAGGCCAAGGTGGAGGTAATTTCAAAGCTCCCACCTCCAATAAATGTCAAAGGAGTACGAAGCTTTTTAGGTCATGCAGGATTCTACAGAAGGTTTGTTAAAGATTTTTCCAAGATTGCCAAGCCTTTGAGTAATCTACTCAACCAAGGTACGTGTTTTAATTTTGATGAATCTTGTGTTAAAGCCTTCAATGACCTGAAAGAACGGCTAGCTACCGCACCTGTGATAGTAGCACCAGATTGGAAAAACCATTTTGAACTTATGTGTGATGCTAGCGACTATGCCATAGGTGCGGTGTTAGGCCAACGGAAAGGAAAAGTTTTTCATGTCATACACTATGCAAGCAAGGTGCTAAATGACGCTCAAGTCAATTATGCTACCACAGAAAAAGAATTTTTAGCTATAGTGTATGCTCTTGAAAAATTTAGATCCTATCTCATTGGGTCAAAAGTGGTGATTTATACTGACCATGCAGCAATAAAATATTTGCTCACCAAACCGGATTCGAAGCAAAGACTCATTCGTTGGGTCCTTCTCTTACAAGAATTTGACATAGAAATCCGGGATAAAAAAGGGTCAGAAAATGTGGTAGCAGACCATTTATCTCGGTTGGTCAATGTAAATGTCACCAACCAAGAAGCTGAAATAAATGAGACATTCCCGGATGAACAACTTTTTGAAATACAAACAAGACCTTGGTTCGCCGATTTGGCTAATCATAAAGCAACCGGTATGATACCGGAGGACTTTGACTGGAACAAAAAGAAAAAGTTGTTAGCCGATGCAAAGTACTATGTGTGGGACGACCCATACTTGTTCAAGATAGGTAAGGATGGAATTCTAAGAAGATGTGTGACTGAAGAAGAAGCCCAACAAATCTTGTGGCATTGTCATAATTCACCAAGTGGTGGTCATTTTAATGGATGGAGGACGGCAACAAAGGTCCTCCAATCCGGATTTTTCTGGCCAACAATTTTCAAAGACGCCCATCACCATGCAAAGAGTTGTGACAAATGTCAAAGAGTTGGAGGGATAAGTAAACGGGATGAGATGCCACTTCAAACCATCATTGAAATAGAAGTTTTTGATTGTTGGGGCATTGATTTTATGGGGCCATTTCTTCCCTCTTTTGCTAACGAATATATTTTAGTTGCAGTGGATTATGTTTCCAAGTGGGTTGAAGCCATCGCGACCCCAAAGGCGGATGCCAAAACAGTGCTAAAATTTTTAAATCGTAACATATTCACACGTTTTGGCATGCCTAGAGTGATCATAAGCGATGGTGGATCTCATTTTGTTAATGAACAGGTGGCAAAAGTGCTGGACAAATATCATATCAACCACAAGATAGCTTCGCCTTATCATCCCCAAACCAACGGGCAAGCAGAGATTTCCAATCGAGCAATCAAGAACATTCTCGAGAAGACAGTGTCAGAATCCCGTAAAGACTGGTCAGTAAGGATAGACGATGCCTTGTGGGCATATAGGACAGCATACAAAGCACCAACTGGTGCATCGCCTTTTCAAATGGTTTATGGTAAGGCATGTCATCTACCGGTGGAGGTGGAGCACAAAGCACTATGGGCCCTTCGTTTCTTCAATAGAGATGATAGTTTGGCGTATAAGAAGAGGAAGAATCAACTCCATGAGTCTAATAAAATGTATAAGGAAAATATGAAAAGGTACCATGATAAGAGAATAAAAAAGAAAGAGTTCAAGGTAGGCGACCTTGTATTACTATTTAACTCCAGGCTCAGGCTCTTCCCAGGTAAATTGAAGTCTAAGTGGTCAGGACCGTTTATAATCAAGGAAATTAAACCCTACGGGGCCATTACTATTGAAGATGGTAAGACCAAAGACAGTTGGACCGTTAATGGAGAACGGTTAAAAAGCTACCTTGGGGGAGAGTTTGATAGAGAAGTATGCACAATCTCCCTGTTGAACTCCTAGTCAAAGGAGTTTAACCGTCGAGCCATGCGACGTTAAACGAAGCGCTTGTTGGGAGGCAACCCAATAGAGTAAGCATCTTTCATTTTAAGTAATTTTCTTTTATCTTTTAGTTTATTCAGTTATCATCAATCAGTACCATCAGCACAAGGGAAGTTGCAAAAGAGTGAAGTGGGGGAACAAGGAACAAAAGGAATTTTTTTTAAAAGGATCGCGCCGCGGGCGTTGAGCGCGCGCCGCGACGCAAAACAGAAATATTTGCGCGCCGCGGAGGTACGCTTGCGCGCCGCGGTACAAGGCTAAAAATAGGTTTTATTTTGAAAACCCTCACTTCCCCCTCATTCTATCTTTTACAACTTCCAAGCCCAAAAACGCAACCTCCGGTTCAGAGCTCCAATCAATCACCCAGTTCGCTATTTTTCTTCGTTACTCATTCGGCGGCAAGGTATGTATCTCTCTCCTCAATATTTTGTTCTGGTAATGGAACCTCTCAATAGGTTCTCGCAAATCTTCAAGATTAAGAGCCAAATACTGTTTTCTCTGCAAACCCTAGGGTAGACAACTTCGATTTATGGTTCTGAAGTTTCTGATTCTTTGAATAAAGGTGCGGGGCTGAAAGAAGGACCCATACCAAGGCAAACCCTTTCAGTTGCGCCGCAGCCGCGCCGCGGTAACTCGCAGTCGCGCCGCGGCTGGAGAAATTTTTAAAAATAAAAGAAGAATTGTATTACTGTGTGTTAACCCTATCTATGGTCTGTTATGTGTGGTGTTAATTGTAGATGAACCCAGCCAAGAGAGTGCGCACAAAGTCCACAAGTTCAGGTCCTCGAGGATCGCGTGCTGCGGGCAACCAATCTGACAAGTTTTTAGGTCGGGCTCAAGCCGACAGGTTCAAGATTCTGGGCTCTAGAACCATCCTGGCTGAAAAAGTCGTTGTACCTCGGGGAGATGAAGATGCTCCTTATGCTAACATGTGGGGTTTTCTGGAAAACAGGAATTGGGAAAAAGTTTTCGAGCCACACACTGTGATTGACTATGACATAGTCAAGGAATTTTACGCCAATGCAATCAAGACTACTGATGAATATGTCGCTTACTCGTATCAGTCCTATGTAAGAGGCAAAACTGTGGCGTTTGACAGAGAGTCAATCAGTGAATTTTTAGGGGAACCACTCCAACTGGGTGAGAATGAAAAATGCTTCTACCGGCAGAATGTCAACAACTGTGTCGACTTTGTCGAACTGATGACTGAGAAAATCTGTACTAGGGGGCGAGGACCAGAGCTTAGTCGGCAAGGGAACCCGACTCACTACAACAGGAAAGATCTAAAGGTTTCGGCAAGGGGAATTCTATCGGTGATCCTCTACAATATCCGACCAAGGACTCATGTCACCACCATTCCTCTTGATGTGGCTTTCTTAATAACCACAATCATGACGGAAAATTCTGTTGATGTCGCCTTCATCCTCTCGCAGGAATTGCGACGAGCTGCTTTAAGTGACACACAACATGGCATTAATGCCAAATGTGTGTTGCCATTACCTGGATTGATTATGGGTCTTTGTAAAGACGCCGGAGTAGAGATTCCTGCACAGGGACATCACGTTATTAACACTTTTATTGATGATATTTTTATTGACAGGTTTTGTGCAAAGCCATATTACCGAGATCAGGCAGCTGATTCTCCTCCAGCTGGTCCTTCTGTTCCTGCAGCACCTCCTCAGGGTAATGCAGTCCCTTTTGACCCTCTGGTAGCCCATCATTACTATTCCGCCATGTTTGAAGCTAATCAGAGGTCCCAGATTTTTCTGCACGATGTTATGCAGCAGCAATTCAGGAACATGTCTCTAGCCCCTGAAGAGAGAACTTTCCCAACCAGGGAAAGCTATTTCACTTACTGTGGTTGGCCGGAGACCAACCCTTTTCCTGTTGGGGGGGATGCAGGTGGTAGTACAGGTGCAGATGCAGGTGGTACAGCTGGGGCTGATAACCAAGGCCAGGATAATGAGGCGAATATTGATGATGATATTGACGCCATGTTTGTATGAGATGATTAGAGGTGATGTGCGAATGAATGAAAAACTTGTTTTGTGTTGGTAACTGAATTGATGATAAGACTGTTTTTTTTTTCTTTTTGTGGTTATCTGATCTAGACTCTAGTGAACCTCAGTGGTCACTATGACTTGGTTTTTATTAAATTAAGTTATGTTAAGTATTGCAATTCGTTGTTTTTTTTCAATTCTAGTTTTTGTACTTCCAGTTAGAGTAAGTAGTCCCATAACAAAGCGAGAACCTCAAGCGAAGTATCAACAATGAAGCAACATGTATGAAAGTGGTAGGAAGTGAATGTTCGAACTTTTTCAGTTTCACTTTCTTTTTCAAATAAGTAACAAAGCAGGTATGAATTTTTGAACTCAAACTCTTAATGTGTGCATGAAATGTAGGTTGTTAGTAAATTCTTAACAGAAGTTCTTTATGGTACACGGTTTGTTGGATCAGCTTAGCCTTAACCATTGTGAGGAAAGCTTTCCATTGTTTATTATATGCAGGAGACCATCAATTGTTTTGACTTGTTTGTATCATGCTAAACCGTTTGTTGCATCGTTTGTGGAAATCTGTGGAAGTGATTTAGGCAATTGTTTGAATCTGAGAGCTCTTTTAGCCTATTCTAATGTATAAGTTATTTTCTTCTGTGAGAGTGTGATCCTTTGCTAACCATTCTTTGAGCCTGAGGTCAAGATAAGCATTATAATATACACCAAGGAAAATATCTGGTGAGTTTTGATCTCAATAAATTTTTGTGTGTTTTGGACCATCAACCATAAAATTTGGTGATGTGTTGTCTCTTTGACCTTTGTTAGAAAGTAGGGGAGCATTCATATAATCTAAATACAGGTTGATCTCCAAGTTGGGGAGAGTCACATTCAACAGAAGAGTAAGTACATATGGTAATTGGTGAAAGACAAAAGAAGTCGTAGCTTGAAAAAAAATTTGGAAAAATAAACACCGTTTGAATATAACGGTTGTTGAAAAAAAAAGAGATGAAAAAGAAAAAACCAAGCTACGAATGGAAAAAGATGAACAGGTGAGAGAATTAAAGTTAGAGAGGAGAAGGAATGAGTTATGATTTGGATGCTTCCCTAGATTAGGAACAACCCTTGATTATCTTCTTTTCTTTGAATCTTAAACCACACTACAACCCGAGAAAGACCTTCTGATTCTCAGATTCCACAGGACTTGATGCTAGCAATTCGGTGAACGTATGATATGGATTTTTGTTGATTGAATTGTTTGGATGAGTGTTGAACCCCTCTTTTATTCATCATACTTCTTGATGAGAGTGATTAGTGCTGATTCAATTACAATTGTGTAGTGTTTTGAACTTCTGGAGTTAATTTGCTTTCAAAGTTTGTTTCATGTGTATATTCTGAGTTTGCAGGTAGAAGAGGAGTGTTTGACTTAGTTACTAGATTGAACCACTTGAGAAAAACTTTTTGAAAAACTTGATGCATGATTGTCAGTAAATTTTGCTGGAGGTAAGTAATTTTGTTTAGGGACAAACAAAACTCTAAGTTGGGGAGAGTTTGTTAGGAGTAAATTAATGGTAAATTCATGTGTTAAAATAAGTGATTTCTTCTCTAAACCAATGCAAAATGTGATGAAGTCATAGGTTTTCATTAAGAATTGAACTGAATAAGTTTAGTTCGTGCGTAAAGCAAATCGAATCACTTGTGGGTGTTATTGTTGCAGGTTTTGAGCTGAATAAGAACTTAAGAAGAACATGAGGAGGATAGAGAGTGTGAAGTATCAAAGGCAGAAGAAAAAGATGGAAAGTACAAAGGGCGCGCCGCGAGAGTTCCTAGGGCGCGCCGCGAAAATATCTCTGTTTGAGGGGCGCGCCGCGCCAACCCGTTGCCGCGCCGCGGCCTCGGCGTTAAAAGCCCAAAAGTTCTGTTTAAAAGCCCTAGTTTTCCAAGTGGTGATATACTTTGTGGGAGCGAAATTAGGAGAGCTATCTGATTCTGAAGCTGAGAACAACAATTGAAGGTGGACTCTTTACCAATTGAAGGCATTCTATTGATGAAGATGCATTCCTCCATTGATTATTGTGTGTTCTTCATGTCTATGGAGAGCTAAATTCCTCTTGTTGAGTCTAAGGTAGTAGTTAACCTATGAATATACATTACCATTGATTAATTCCTGTGAACAATTGTTTGAATTCATTATCAATAAGAAACTTTGCTTTTAATTTATATCATTGTTGAATCTTTGATCGAAAGAAAGGATTTAACTTTTGCCCTAGGTTACTATATTGATTCAATACCAATTCGCAGAGATGGGATTGTGATTGGGTTTTCATAATTATCGTTCTTAATTACTATTATCGTTATTGATATTTGGAGAGATCGAATCTCGTACCGGTAAAAGTTTTCTAATTTGATTTGCAGACATGGAATCTTATTTAAGGATAAGTGAAGATAATGATTCAAAAGATTGTTCAATTGTGAATTAATTGATAACTGTATAGGATTAGGTTGATGAACCCTAAAGGCTCAACATATTTCTCTAATTGTTAACACAAAGTCCTTTACTTGCTTTTATTTTATTATTTGCTTTTGATATTATTGGAAGTATAAAACAAACCAAACCAAGTTTCTTAACTCAAAATAAACAACTATAAGAACGGCAGTGATATTAACCAATCCCTGTGGATACGATATATTACAGAAAATATTTACCCACAAATACTTTCAACAATAACACAAAACATATGGAAAGTAAAGACACAATTTAAAATGAGTGATATCGAAATAGTTTATTCAAGACAAACATATGCAATGTACTAATGATGATTATTAAAACAGATAATGTCTATCATGAGTCAAATGTTTAAACAAACAGGAAAGAAATAGCAAATGAAAGTAAATCTAATGATCTAAAAGTCCATCCTTTTAGCCCTCCATAGTATTAGCAATCTTTTTGTAATTAGGCATAGGAGCAGTGATCACGTTAGGGGTCGCAGGAGGGTCAAACTCGATTTCGCCAGCATCAATCATGTCTTGGATCTTAATCTTTAGCATCCAACAGCTATTGGTGTCGTGCCCAGGACTATCGGAATGATAGGCACATCGCACGTTTGGATTGTGCTTAGCGGAGGAAGTGTTGATGTGTTGAGGAGGGTCCCTCACAGTAATCATTCCCGCCTTCAATAGATATTGCAGCGCTTGATCTAGTGACATATTAATCTTAGTGAATTGGCGTTTAGGTGCCTCTGGCTTGCGCCCTTGTTGCAGAGCTGCCCCAACAGCTTGGCTATGACTATTCTTGTTGGGTCCTTTCTGGCCGTATACAACATTAACCTCATTCTTCCCATTGTATGGCTTTTTTGTAACACCTGAGGAAGTAGCCACATGAATCTTACCACTTCAGATTCCGTTTTCTACGCACTCTCCAGTCAGTATCAGATCAGTAAAACCAGATGATGAACTCCCCAGCAAATGACTATAGAAAGGACCAAACAGTGTACTCATAAACAAGTCGACCAACTCTCTGTCAACTAAAGGAGGTTGCACTCTTCCCGCCAGGTCCCTCCATTTCTGAGCATATTCTTTAAAGCTTTCATTAGGTCCCATGGACATGCCTTGTAGTTGCATGCGAGTCGGTGCAAGATCAGCATTGTATTGGTATTGCTGGTAGAAAGCAACAGCCAAGTCTTCCCAAGTATGAATATTGGTACACTCGAGTTGATAGTACCATTCTAGTTGTGTTCCTAGTAGGCTTTCTTGAAAGAAATGGATCCAGAGCTTCTTATCAGCAGTATGAGGTTGAATCTTCCTTACATAAGACCTCAAGTGTAGTTTAGGACAAGAGACTCTGTCATACTTAGCAAAGGTTGGAGTCTTGAACTTTGGAGGGATAACGACTCCAGAGATGAGCCCTAGCTCCTCAAAATCAAGACCAGGTACTTTCTGAAGTTCCATGGCTTTCATACGTTCTTCCAGCAGCTTGTATTTGTCATCAGGATGTTCGTACTCATAGTGATAGTTCTCTTCTTCCTCTGAGGGATTGACAGAATCATGGTTGCTTTTCGTATCAGTTTTGACACTAACATCGTCCTTTTGTTCATCGTCATCCTCTTCGGAAACCTTGACTTCTTCAGCCTTCTTAAGTGGGCCTCGGAATCTTCTTCCCATATTTAGGACACCCACAGATCTTCTAGACTTCTTCTCCTTCTTGGTCAAAAGGGTTTTCAGCTCGTCTTGCCCCTTGGACAAGTTCAGAATCAAAGCTTGGAATTGGGTGTTCTGTGCCTGAAGGTCTTTGACTAACTGCTCGAGATCCATTTGTGCTAAAATAAACAGCGAGGAAGGATGAGAAAACCGTCATAGGAAACCTGTTATGCGATGTTATGAATGCAAATGCAATATTTTCAAGGATCTTTAGGAATTTAGTGAGCAACATTTAAACGTAGTTGCATCTTTGTCTAAGGGCTTTGTCTTTCGTCTTTGAACGTCCTTCTTTGAGAAACAAGCTCACCATATCCAGTGGGTCATAGCCTCGGATTCGGGATACTTCTGAATTTGAAGGTACATGGCTAGAGAAAAATAAATCCTCTTTCCCCTTGATAGGTACTGAGTCTCTGAATTGGAAGGTATGTGGCCAGAGGAAAATAAATCCTCTTGCCCCTTGATTAAGATTTCAATCCTTGATAAGAGTACCTGAAATTGTGCGCCCTAAATCCCTAAGATCCTTGAAAGGGTTAGTTAACATGCAATGTTATGATGTCATGATGTCATGATGTCATGTGAATGCAACACAATAGGTAAAGCATAAGGCCATAAGGAAGAGTGAGTCCTACGAATAAGTCCTGCAAGAAAATCAAAAGGTTAGTAGCACACACAAGCAAGTCACACAAGTTTCCTTAGGTTTAAAGGCTTGCGTGAAGTCCATAGTGTCATACCCGAAAGTTTGCCCATCTCATTTTCATACTCAAGCTCATTTGAATATCAAAAGCTCAGGACTTGACTGAATGTACACTCTCCTAAACAACAACCCACAACTAGGGTTTTGCTTCTCTCCAAGAAAAAATCAATTTCTGATGCCCCAAGTGGACTTCATAGAATCTCATATTATTCAAAGCATCCTCATACCAAGCTTCAATCTCTGATTCACAAGATTGCTCAGTCAATGGCTCAAATGATTAATAATCGACTGGTTGACCTAAAAGTCAAACTATGGTCAAATCACAGTCGAAACTCCTGATTTTTGGTCAACGTCCTCATTTTGAAGTGTTATTCATCGTTTGATCAAGTATGGATCATGATTCATCAAGGAAAGTTCAGAAATCAACAAAACCTAAAGTTTCTAAATTAGGGTTTTTTTTACCTAAAGTCAACTGAACTTTGACCAGCCACAACTTTCACATGTAACATCAGAAATTTCCCATCTAGATCTCATTATGTAGGAAATTTGATTCTCTACAACTTTGTCTCTCACAAGCCAAGTCTAAAAATGCTTCATTTGAAAGATATGAGCAAAAAGATTATAGGTCCTTTTTGAAAGTCAACCAAAAGCAATTTTTTGTCAAAGCCCATATCATCAAGATAAAATCCTCAAATGGAAAAAAGCTTCCAAAGTGGCTTGTAGAGGACATCATGAGGTTTCCAAAAATTCTTAGAACTATTTCATACCTTAAAAATTGAGGGAGATATGCCTTGTCAAAGTTGGACAATTTTGAAGGAAAAAATGTGAAATAAAAGGCCTCAAAATGGATTTCTTTGCAAAGAGGCCCAACTTTTTGTGGTCCAATCTTGATCCTCAAGATATCCAAGACTCCAAATCTTATTGCCACGAATTTTTGAATTTTATTTGATTTTATATGAATTATTAATCATTTAAAAGTGATAATTAACTCATATGAATCATGTGAAAATCAAATATTTGGTTTAAAATATTATGAGGATCAATTTCAATCAGCATTCAAGTCATATTATCAATTTAATTTCATGCACATGCTAATTGAAAAAATATGGATCAATTAAGGCCAAATTTAGAAGTTTTTAATAAAATTTTCAATCAAATTTCCAAGTCATTATTCTCATGATTTTCTTCCAAAACAATTGACCTAATTTCTTCACATATATATAGCTATCATTGGCAGCCAAAAGGAGACGAAAAAATTAGGAGAAGAGAGCAAGATTTCAAAGAGCAAAACCATCAAAGAAAGTTGGAATTTTTGTGAGCCCTCCTCAGGCAATTTCAAAGCTTATAAGCCATCCAATCTTCCTCCTGAGGTATCATTTAATAAGTTTACTTGATTCATGGCATCCCATAATGTTTAGAACTCCTGCTTCACATTGCACATATTCTCTCATAATTTTAAATTTCGTATTACGTATAATATTGTGTTTTAATGAAGTTTGTTCATATGTGTGAGTTCCTGTTGATGTTTAGAGTAGGATGGATCCATTAACATGGAGCTTTAATCCTTAAGATAAGACATGCCATTGTTAGGGCACAAGAGAATAACCCTCGTGTTTTGGTGGTTACGGCCATTACCAAATCCAATGTTAAACAGAAGGTGACACCCTTGTTGATGATATATTTGATTTATTTTCGTATTATATTGCGAATATTTCTTTGTGGGTTAGTAGGGTGTTACATCATTGATCAACATACCGGCTGAAATTTGTGAAAAATGTGTCTAAACGAATCAATATAAGGGTAAATTCATCAAGGATGAAGGATGTATAACCAAGCATCACCTTAAGGTGGTGTATTCCAATGTGTATGGACCGATGCGAACTGATTTTATTGGTGGAAATAGATATTTTGTCACCTTCATTGATGGTTATAGTAGAAAGATATGGACACACCTAATCAAGATAAAGGATTAGATATTCGAAGTGTTTAAGAAGTTCAAGTCCATGGTTGAGAGGGAAAGCACACACAAGCTCAAAGTTCTTAAAACAGACGGTGGAGGCGAATACGTCTCAAATGAATTTGGGAGTTTTATGATTAAGATGGGATAATATATAAGGTAGTACCACCCTATACACCACAATAAAATAGTGTTTCCGAAAGAAATAATCAATCGATTATGAACATGGTGAGAAGCATGTTGAAAAGGAAGAACTTTTTGAAAGAGTTATAGGGAGAAGCGGTGTTCACAACTGCCTATTTGTTGAATAGGTGTTCAACAAATAAGCTTGAGAAGATAACACTAAAAGAAACATGGTCTAGATTCAAATCAAATCTTAATCACTTGAGAGTTTTTGATTCCTTAGCATATCGACATGTTCTGGGGAAGCTTAGAAAGAAGTTGGATGATACGATAGAATTGATGATATATCTAGGGTATCAATCCACCAGAGGTTACAAGTCCTACGATGTAGCAAACTTAAGGATTGTGATTAGCCAAGACATCATTTTCGACAAAATAAATGAGTTGCAACAAAATGTAACTGGTTGCCAGAAAGCTGTAACCAGTTACAACATTGAAAATTCAATTTCTACAGAATTTGATAGTGCAGAAACGCCCCTCATCGAAGCCTTATTAAAGAGAGGGTGGAAAGATCAATAAGGCAAAGACGTTTGCCTCCAAGACTCCAAGATTGTGATTTATTCTGAGTCAACGAATTCAATGATGATGGTGACTTCGTCCATTTTGCACTTATAGTCGAATTCGAACCCGTTAAGACAGAAGAGGCCTTAAGTGATCCAAAATGAATTTTTGCTATGAAGGAGGAGTTGTAATCGATTGAGACAAATGATACTTGGGAGCTAGTTGATCTACCAGAAAGAAAGAAGCCAATTGGTGTAAGATGGATGTTCAAAGTGAAGACAAATCCCAAGGGTGCGATAATCAAGCATAAGGCTTGATTAGTTTAAAATGGATTTTGCAAAGAGAAGACATAAGCTTTGAAGAGGTATTTGCACTGGTTGTTAGAATTGAAACCATTAGCCTAGTTGTTGGTATTGCGAATTACAACAATTGGTCCATCTATCAAATGGATCTTAAATATGCGTTTTTGAATGGACCGCTTGAAGAAGAGGTATATGTAAAACAACCCCCTGGTTTTATTTGAGAAACCAATAGTAAAAGTTCTACAAGTTGAAGAAAGCGTTGTATGGTTTAAAATAAGTTCTAAGAGCTTGGAGCAAGAGGATAAATGGTTTCTTAAAGGATATTGACTTTAAGAAGTGTGTATCCAAACATGGTGTGTATGCGAAGAAGGATACAAGTGAATGGGTGATAATCCTTTGTCTATACTTAGATGATTTATTGATAACGGGAAACGACGAAAGTGCATTTCTAAGTTCAAGAGTGAGCACATGAAGGACTTTGAGATGACCGACCTTGGCCTCATGACATACTTCCTTGGTATTGAGTTCTACAAGTCCAAAAAGGGACTGCTCATGATCTAAAGAAGGTATACACTTGAGATTTTGAAGAAATTTGAAATAAAGCATTGTAATGTTGCCATTACTCTGGCTGAACCAATGCTACAATTGTCGAAGAATGAGGATGAGCAAGATGTTAATCCAACTTAGTATAGGAGGCTGATTAGATCTTTGTGTTACTTGTGCTATGAGTAACCAAATTTGACATTTAGTGTTGGTATTCTAAGTAGATTCATGGAGAGAACGAAGGTGTCTCACATGGCAGCAGTCGAGAGGATTCTAAGATACGTAAAAAGATCTATTGGCTGCTGTAACACCCTTCTAATTCCCCACAGAATATAAAATAAATTCAGAGTAAAACATGTAAAAAGGATGCTACAACTCCTTAATAAAACTTAAAACCATTGTCATGCTTTTCCGAGGAACATAAATCACATTATTCAGCAAACATGTTTAGCACAGCGGAAATAAGGTTCAATGTCTGAATAACGTAAACATCAGTTATTAGTACCAAATCACCAACTCATAACTCAACTAGAAATTATCCAAACCAATAAAATAAGAGTTTATCAAAATAACTCTGAAACAAAAAACACAATAAGGGGGGTTGGATTGGGTTATTAAACAAATTAAAAACTTATGATACGTTTGGTTATCCTGGTTCGTTTGAACTCAAACTATTTCAGTCCACCTTGTTAAGGTAATTTCGCCTCTCTCTCTCTTACGAGATATTAATCTGCTAATCAAATCTTTGATTACAAAATCACTTAAACAACTGTTTAAGTCTTCTCAAGAACAACCACAATCCGGTTTTCTCAAGGTACTAAAATTACAACTTATAACTTAAGTGTGTTAACTAATTGCTTCTAAAAAACTTTATCACAACTGTGATGTATACACAATATTTAGCTCAATATATAGATAAGAATAAGAAAGTGATAATAAAAAATTGAGAGCTCTTTGAATTCTTTCGGGCGTGTGTAGTTACTCTTTTTCTTCAATGATGTCCTCTTTATATAGGGAGAGATTTTTGATCTGTTGAGCGACATGTTTTCTTGTTTTGGAATGATGATGAAATGTTGATTAATGTTATTTCCAAAAATGAAGATTCTGTCCACTGTAATTAATTTCCAGCCGTTACGAATTGATCTTGCATTAAAGATTGTAACGTTATGGACCTTCTGATTATCAAAGTATTCTTTGAAGCTTTTGTTTTGTTGGTGCTTGAAGCGTTTTAAGTATCAGAGTTTAAGACCTTCTCGTTTGCCTTTAGAACTTCTTGTTCTTGTAAACTTCCTTCAATCTCTAGAACTTCTTGTTCTTGTACACTTCTCTCAACGTCTAGAACTTCCTATTCTTGTAAACTTCTCTCAAAGCAGCCTTCTGCTTATGAGAAATCACTTTAATATGCTTCAGAACTTCTGCAAGTTAAACCATACGATTAGAGTACATATTTGTTCTTATTGAAAATTATGTGTTTTTATCATCAAAACTCTTTCAAAGATGTAGAACTAAACAATGTTCTAACACTTTCAAGACTCTTTCCAAATGCCAAAGCTTGAGATAATTGGAAAATGTCACAAATACTCTTTTTTTTTTCCGATTTTGTAAAATAAAACCAATTTTGTGCTGACTTTTGAGCCGTGTGGAGTTTTTGTGAATGTGAATAGTGCTTTTTTAGTATGTCGATGATTTCGGATCTGATTGTGCATTTACATTTTAGTTTCAAGCATTTTTAATTTCCGAAAAAGTTATTGCCAGAATTACAAAAATGCCCTTGTGACCCACTTCTGGGCCGAATTAAAAAAAAACTGAGTTCATTTTTTAGTTTGTTTGCATGTTTGCAAGCGACTATGCATTTTTCGATTAATTTCGAGCAACTAATTTTTTACGCCTATTTTCCAATTTTCGCCGTTTTCGCGTTTGCTTGACTTGAGTTTTGCGCTTTGACTTTCAATTGACTTGTGTACATATTTTTATTTAGGTATCATTTACAAACATATTTGGATCAATATTAAATTTTCGTATAAAAAAAATATTTAGATCAATAATAGATTTTTTCTCGTATACCATTTTTTGATCAAAAATATTTGATCATAAATACCATTTTTCGTATATAAATATATTTAGATCAATAATAGATTTTTTCCCTTATACCATTTTAGAATAAAAATATTTGGATCATAAATACCATTTTTCGTAAATAATAGATGTTTTTCATATATAAAAATTATTTTTGTTTAAGTGTCATTTACAAAAATATTTGGATCAATATCAAATTTTGGTATATAAAAATATTTAGATTAATAAAAGATTTTTTGGCCTATTCCATTTTTTAATAAAAAATATTTGGATCATAAATAACATTTTTCGTATATAAAAATATTTAGATCAATAATAGATTTTTTTCCTGTATACAAACTTCATTTTTGTTTAGGTATCATTTACAAAAATATTTGGATCAATAATAAATTTCGTATATAAAAATATTTAGATCAGTAGATTTTTTCCCGTATATAATTTTTTAATAAAAAATATTTAGATAATAAATACTATTTTTTTTGTAAATAATAGATTTTTTCCGTATACAAATATTATTTTTATTTAGGTATCATTTACAAAAATACTTGGATTAGTATTAAACTTTCGTATATAAATATATTTAGATCAATATTATATTTTTTAAATAAATTTTTTCCGTATATCATTTTTGACTAAAACATATTTCGATCAGAAATACTATTTTCCGTATATAAAAAAATATATATCAATAATGATTTTTTTTTTGTGGAAGAAAGAAATGAGAAAGTGATAAAAGACAAAAAAAAATTGAGAATGGATAGAGATTTGATAAGTTGGACAAAATATAAAAAAGTTGTATTATTTTAATAATAAAATTAAGAAATTTATGGTGCAAAAACCAAAAAACAACAATTTTAATGTGATGGCAAAAAATCAAATAAGAGTATTTTGAATTTTACACAACCATTAATTTTCTTATATTATAGATATCCTCTTTCAAGAAAATAGTTCACTTATGATGTAGTAGTCCAATTTAAAAATTTAAATAAAATCATTTTAAATCTTAATTTTGTAAACATAAGACTTGTTTGCTTTAACTTTATATACTTATGATTAAAAAACATATATTAATTTATACGAATTAATAGAAAAAAATTTCAATGTTGATTGTCATACAAATATTAATTTAATTTATTAAGTTGTAGTAGTTATCAGGATATATATAGATTTGTTAATTTCTATTAAATCAAATATATGGTAGGAAAACAGGTTTGTCCCGTCGGGCATGCCTGTAATTTTTATAATTGTTTATAATTTCAATTTTACAATTTCTATTAACAAATATTATAAAATAAAATATATTATATACCAAAAAAACATATTGGTTTAATAATTTGATTAGATTTAATAAATTAAATAATATTACGTTTGTTAAATTTGTGCAGTAATTTAGAAGTTATATGCTATAATAATTCAGAAGTTATTAAACATATGATCTCTAATATCTGTTCAATTTAAGTAAATATTTTGTCGGCCCGTCAGAAAAATAGGTTCGGCCCATCGAGCATGACTATAATTTTTAAATTCTTATGTATTGTAAATTTATGGATTATGTTGATAATTATATGATTTTATCATCTAATATAAAATAAATTTAAACATAGTTAAGTTGTATAAATAAAAATGGTTGAAAAATTAAAAGAAATTTTTTTGAAAAATTGAATGTAATAAGTAAATTATAAAAAATAAAATAGAATCTAATTTGGTAAGTAAATTAATTAATTTTTACGTGAGAAAATTTTAATCTCAATTTTAAACTGAAATCTCATCCTTCCGTTTTTACGTGAGAAAAATATAATCCCAATTTTAAATTTTTATGTCCCTAATTGTAATTTAATTTCCTAATAATTTATAACTATTAAATACTTATAATTAAAAAATATTCTTCATGTCCTATTAAAAAAATGTTACATTCAAATCTTTTATTTTCATGAACTTAAAGAGAAAAGATACTGAATTGTGTCTTTCTATTTATTTATTTATTTTGGGAACGAAGAGATCGTGTTATATAGTAATTTAGAAGTCATTAAACATATGATCAATTTAAGTAAATATTTTGTCGGCCCGTCAAAAAATATGTACGAATTATTACCATAAATATTTTCCATTTATCTTAATAAAAATATTTGGATCATAAAAAAAATTCATAAATTTTTTTCTGAACTATTACCATAAATATTTTTGTAGGAAATGTATAAAATAGACCTCTAATTTAATATATAATAAAATAAATTGATTGGAAAGAATATATTGATTAATGAAATAAATAAGATACGACACAAAAAGATTTCATTCTACTTAATAGAATATAAATGATTTCATTCTACAAAAATATCACTAATTTATTAAGTAAAAATGGATGTGAATTGGAAGAAATTAAGCCCATGTCTTGAATTTGATATTCATTGCTCCTATGGTTTTAGGTTGTTTATTTATAAATAAGTTGGATTTAATAAAGTTATGCAAAAGTTTTAACTTTATGCTTTCAAATAAAAGAAAAATAAATGTATTATTGGAAACCTGAAAAAACTTTATTAAGTGTTGAATACAAAATCTTTTGAGTTAACATGAGGATTTGGAATTTGTAATATATGTTGATTATTTAATGGTTATTTGCATTGAGATGTTTTGGAAACGTGTAGATAGAAGTAAACAGTATGAGCATATGAGCCTACTCAATAGGTCTGCATCATAATAATAGTAGTTGGAAGTTAAAAAATAATAATTAATGATATGCTCCCAAAACGCTTTTTTCCAAGTATTGAAAAGTGGACATTTGTTATTCTTCCTTGACTTAGTCATCCGAGGCAAAAAAAAAACTAATTTATTTAGGGTTTTATTTTCTCTGTCTCTGAAACCTCTCTCTTAATAATGACATGTGCGTTTGTACGGGTCGTGCAAAATCAATATAAATATTAAATATGTGTTATATAGTTATTGTTAAAAAATATATATAAGATATATAAATTAAATAGTCTCAACCATAAAAAAATTGTGTATTCATAAAAAAATTGTGTATTCACTAATCATAATTGTTTCATGTTTTTCTATAAAAACAAATATATTTTCAAGTCAATTTTATTTTTTTTGTAAAAAATATTTGTTATTTGTATAAAATTAAATTTAAAAATTAAATATTTGTTATTTGATTTTATTATTTTATTCTTTTTAATTATTATTTTAAAAAATATATTTATCTCATTTAAATTTTCATGCAAACGCACATGGTATTGCTCAACTAACCTCCATGTTTTTAAATACCTAAAAAATAAACAATATGAATAATATTAATAATAAGTAAATGTTAATAATAATTAGTATTCAATTAATTTTTATAACTTCTCTTTACATGAAAAAACCATTTAACGTAGATCACGTTTTCAAATATCTATTTTTAATTAATTCATAATAAATACTAATTATTAATTATTTAATGACTTCTATATATAAAAGAATCTAATTATCAAAATTTAAACATTATTAATTATACACTGTTTGATTAATTATACACCAATTATAAACATTATTATAATAATGAGTGTATAATATAAATGTTACAAAAATACTATTACAATCCTCTAATAAATTACAAATATTAATATATTTGGTACAAATTAAAATATTAATATAAATGTCATTATACTAATTTAAAATTTTAATATCATTTAAATAGGGTAACAATTAAAATGAGAAAATAAATAATTTCCAGTGTTTGATGTTTAAGGGTATGGAAAAAAAGACTTAGGAATTTTATAATTATGGATGCAAAATTATAAATAAGATTATGAATTGGGGTTGGGGGAATCGATAAAAATTATTATCACATTATTAGTAATTATTGTTACAAATATGAAATAAGGGCTCTAATTTGATTTATTTTAGATTAATGAAGCAATAAATAGAGATGGGAAAAATAATATTCATATATTTTTGATCAAAACAAAATAAAAAATATTTATTATTAGTCACATACTGAAGTAACATATAATCACTTTTAAATTAATACTGTAGTTGATTATAATACATAAAATTAGTAAATTTATATATAATTAGCAAACTTACATCTAAAATAGATATTTTTGTAAAAATTGATGATTTAAAATACTGCTACTTGGGTGATTCTCTTCTTCTTCTACATTACTACTTTATTCACATTGGAAAAAATATATTAATTACCTTTTGGAATGAAAAGGTATGGGGAAAGTAAAAAGGTCATAGCAATTTTTTTTGAAAAACTAAACAAATTCCAATCGATCTAATACATACTCTCAGTAGAATAAAATATACATTTTATGATTTAGTGAATTGAATATATAGTAGGTAATGATCTGTATCATTAAACTTCTAAAAGTAATGTTTTCAAGTGGTAGTTAAGAAAACAAAATAACAACAACTCAGTATATTAGAAACTAGGAAGAAGAGAAGAAATCAAAGAGATAATAAAAAGGATAAAGGGAAGGATCTTTTTCTGATTGCTTCCCACCGCCCTTAACCTGCCACCGGAAATCACGCCGGCTAACACAGAACCGTCTTCACAGTCGAAAATCTAAACATGCAGTTTCCACCCTCAACCACTGAATTTGTCGTCGTCTACAACTTCCACGTTGTCGGCAAAAGATCCACGCAAACCACTGTCTTTGCCATCAAAATCGTTTGATTCTTCTCTGTTTCATTCTTTTACTTGTTGATGTTGTATGCAAAGAGAGATAAGGAAGAGAAAAACATGGATCGAAGCGGATCTGCGAATCTGTGATGAACAACGAATAAACAAAGTAATCAGATCAAATTTTTGACTCATATTCTGCATACAATGAAAATAAAAATCAACAAACAACAAGACTTTAAAACAAAATACTGTGAATCGTATTTGAATCATATTCAAACATGATGGATGGGCATTAAAATGGATTTTGGAATTGCAGAAGAAAATGAAAAAATAACCTAAAATCGATGGATGTAATGGAAGAGGGAGAACAAAAAAAACGTAACTGTTTGTAGTTTAGGGTTTGTTGGTTTGTAGCCATAATATATAGATTAAGGAGAGAAAATTGAAGGGTTTCTCAGAAACCTAAGAGAGGAAGCATGGAGGTTGTTTTGCTGTATTCCAAGAAATTTTGCACAATTCCAAGAAAGTTTTTCACATTAGTAATGATGGAAAAATATAAAAGGGTTAATGAATGGGTTAATGAAAGGTTTAGAAATAATTATAATATTTATTTGTTAATTTAAATATTAAGGGAGATGCAATTACTTTTATGTCCCCGTTTATCACTCTCAAAATGGTGATTAGAGGGATAATTAAAAGATTTCATATGTCTTCTACTTTATTATATTAAAAGTAGATAGATTTTTTTTATATTTTTAAAAATAGATTTTATAAAACAGATATTTAAATAATAAAAAAATTAAATTAAAAAAATAATTTTAACATTCTATAACATAAATATATTATTAAAAATCAAAACATAGTTGAAATAGCAATTGTTTTAAAAATTGTTGTTAAAAATGATTTTTATAAAAATTTATTTAAAATAGTTTTAAAATTAAGTGTTTTTTCGAAAAGTTAATATCTAGAAAAAAATTCAATAAAATAATAAAATATTTAAAATAACTATTCAAATCAAAATTTCATTTAAAACTTTTATGAAAATATTTTCTATAGATTTTTTTTTCACAAAATTACATTACACTATAAAAATCATTTTAAAAAAATCAAAATAAACAGGCTCATAATCAGATGACCAGATATGTTTTAAATGGAGCATTTAATCTGTCATCCCCACACTTATACCTGATACATCCAAAGTGTATGAAAAGACTAAAATAAACTTGTTTAAAGTTTTCACTAAAAAATTTGAAATCTCTTTAGGTCATACTTGAAATTTCAAGCACATACCAAAATTTAAAATTTTTGAGAGATTTTACCAAAACTTCTGAAATTTTTACAAGATTTTACAAAAAACTTTGAAATTTCTGAGAAATTTTATTGAAAATTTCCAAAATATTTTATCAAAAATTTTAAATTTTTCAATAGATTTTACCTGGAATTTTAAAATTATGATGATTTTATCAACAATTTCGAAATTTACAGTATATTACCACAAATTTTGAAATTTTCGAAACTAATTACATATCAACTGAAATTTCAAATGAAATTATCGAAAATTTTATATATACCAGAAATTTGAATATTGTATCAGAAATTTCATTAAAAAAAATTGTTCCTATTGAAATAATTAAAAATGGAAGTGTTAGGTAAAATTTGAGAAGTTGCAAGTAAAATGCTCTTCCAAATGCAATCGATGCAATTTTTTGAATGTATGCAAACTGAATCCATTTTCAAGAGCAAGAAAAAGATGAAGCCATTTCATGTATCATATTTAAAAAAATTAATCAAATAATTAAATGACTGGTTTTAACGATACCTTGTCAAAAAGAAGAAAAAGTAGTATACTATACGGTTACACCGAGAACAAACAACAAGGCCCTACGATATTTTGCCTCTTTTTCGAGGTCCTTCTTTTCATGAAAGCCTACATGTACTAACTTTTTCCCTCTTTTATTTAACTTATAATACAATACAATATTCGTTAGTGCCTCCATGCCTTTATTCTCTGCTTTTTAATCGTTCCCATCAGTTTCAAAGTACCCTTTCACCCTTATTCATCTTCTCTCTAACAAACTCTCTTTCTCTCTTTCATCTTCAACTCAAATGGCCTCATCAGAAACACAACCTCCACAACATCCCAACTACAAGGTAAAACTCTCTCTCTCGCTTCCACCTCTTACTTTCATTTCATTTCTTTCCGATCTTATTTCTCACGCTTTCTCTTTCCAGACAATTGTCTTGAAGGTCTCCATTCACTGCCAAGGCTGCAAGAAAAAAGTCATCAAAATTCTTCAAGGAATATATGGTAATTATTCTTCTCTTCTTCTTCATTTTTTTTTTGTATTTAAATTTATGTGTATTAAACAGTACTTTGTAATTTAGGTGTTACTAGCGTAAACATTGATTTGAAGCAACAAAAGGTTATAGTAACTGGAAACGTAAGCAGCGATATTTTGATCATGAAATTAACCAAGACAGGGAAGCATGCTGAGTTATGGCCTGAGCCTGAACCTGAACCGGAATCAGAACCAAAACCAACCGATTCCAAAAAGAAGAAGCAGAGAAAACCAGATAACAAAGAAAAACAGAGCGATCCAGAATCGGAAGACGGTGAAGAAATAGAAATCACACAAACCAGTGAAAACAGCAATGAAACAGGTAAAGTTAAAGTTGATGACACATCCAAAAAAGTTGAAGTTAACGGAAGCACCGCTAAAAAAGGTAATGGAGGCGGTGAAGTTAACGGCAACACCGCTAAAAAAGGAAATGGAAGCGGCGAGGATAAAGTTAACGGTAACGGAAACGGTAACAAATCCAACGAAGGTAGTACAACCGGTAAACCCGGTGTAGTACACGTTCAAGAACTGAAGCCAGAAGTGAGGAAGCAAACAGTTGTGTTACCGGCTGGACCGGTTCCCGAGAAGAAAGTTAGCGTCGCAGTACAATTTCCTTGCGATAATAATGAAGAAGCATCAGCCGGTTCCACCGGTGGTGATAGCAGCGAAGTGAAAAAGAAGAAAAAGAAAGGAAAAGGTAAAGTTCATAACAACAACGCAAATGAGAGTGTTGCTGAACAGTTTGGTGATGCTTTGGGTACCGGTGGTTCTGGTAACCGGTCACATGGTCAAGGTCAAAGTAATTTTCATGATCAAGTACATCGAGGTTCAGTTCCAGTTTCAAATGCACCAAATGAGTTTCCGCCACGTCATTATACTAACCAACAATTTTATCCACCTCAGTACTATCCACCTCCGGTTTCTGCTGCTCCACCGGTTTATACAGTGAGCCATCACACAGCGTATCCTAGCAATAGTAGTTACGGTGCGGCGTATTATGCGCCTCCGCAACCGTATCAATACGCGCATGTGGTGAATCCCGTTAACGAGATGGAGGCTCAATCTAGGCCGTACACGTATGAATCATCGGAAACGTATAGTTCATCACAACCGTCTGATTCGTTTGTTTATTTTAGTGATGAAAATCCTAATGCGTGTTGTGTGATGTGATTTGTAATCATTCTGTTGGAACATACAACTTGTATGGGGTTATGGGAGAATTTTGTAATGGTGTAGATAAGAATCAATCAGAGAAAAAGCTTGAAAAGAAGAAAAATATTAGTTTGTTTGGTTTGAACGGACGGAAAGTTGGGTAGAATATTAGATAGAATTCTGGGTGTTTACGGCTTTTGATCAGTGGTTGTCCTGGACTCTCATGATATGTATCATACTAGGACAAAATAGTAAAATTTTAAAATTGTTGGCCTTGCGTCCTCCTTAATTTCACTTTACTATTGTGGAATTTTTTTTTTTCTGGATTTTTCCATGTGGGATTTACCCATGAGATTCTTATGATTTAAATTTATCTTTCTTGTTTAAATACTAGAAGATTTATACATTACACTCATGTGAATAATTCGTGTGAGAGCGTCCATTCCTCCAATACATGTGTTTTTACATGCACATGCTAGAGTAATAAGTATTTAAATTGTTTTGAGAAAAATAAATCTTTACTAATTGTGTTTTTACAGAGATTTATTTTATTTAAAATAAATGTTTAGAGTAATAAGTATTTAAATTGTTTTGAAAAAAAAAAATTGATCTTTTAAAGTTCGAATATTTTTTCAGATTTGTGTAATTAAACAAACAATTAGTATTTTTTTTTAAAGGAACCATATATTAAAAAGGAGAGAGAAAAAAAAAGGGGTATCGGCCAAAATCTTCTTAAAAATTAACAAAAAAAATGGAGAAGACCAAATTTGTTATGAACTACTAACAGAATGGAGACTTATCTAAAGACAAAGGCAAAATAGAATTGATAGTAAAAAAAACTAACAAATTTGCATATTGATTTTCTTCTCTGTAAATATTAGATAAATGAAATCTAAAATGTCTAATTTTAGTAAAACAATTGAGACAAATGGTCCTAATATTTCAAAGAACAAACTTAGGCTCATGAGCAGCCAACAACACAAAAGATGAATTTGTTTCTAGCCAAAAGACTATTCCAGCTGAACTGATAAACAAAATCAATTATTTTAATAACCCAAAAAACTCAGCATGAATAGAGGGAGCACAATCCAACTTTTTCGCAAAGCCGAAAACAAAATTTCTGAAAGAGTTTCTGAACAAACCTCCACAACAAATCGAATCTATGGAGAAAGATCCATCAATGTTACATTTTAACCAACCATTCACACGGTGCTTTCAAATCACTTCAATAATTTTTTGTTCCTTAAGAGGATGAAGATTGACATTAAAAACTTTAATAATAGTGAACTCATGAATCAAGAAAACTTCTCTTAAAATAAAATAATAAAACCATGACATAATTCATTAAAACTTTTATTATATAAAATATTGAATAAACAAAAATCTTCATAATAATATTAAGAAAACCCCAATCATCAAGGTGGAAATTAATTAATAGTGTATTAAAAAGATCTCAAGTATAACATTGGTTGAAGATAAAACATTGAAATAGTTTATATAGAGTGACACTTCTCACCTTACAAATAGATTTTATGATGATGAGTAAGATCCAACTCTAATATAGTGCAACCTATAATGTCTTTTGGTGTAAATCTTGTTTTCTTTTGTTAATTTTTATAAGCCACTTGAATAAGTGACTCATTAATTCAACAAATCTTTTTCTCACAATATAAGTGCCAAAGAACTACTATTACTGTACTCTTTATGTAACAAATCATTTTCGTCATAAATAGCATTGTTGTCATCATATATGAATCGTTCTTGATAGTATAGATTTTCTCACGTGAAAATAAATTTATCTTCAGCGCCTCTGGTATCAAATGATAGAACACTTCAACTTGCTTTGACATAGAATGTAACATTGGATTCTTACTAAGATGAAATGTATTTTTACTCAACAGCCAACTCTTATAGTAATTTTTCCATCCATAATATTTCTTTAGACACTTCAACTATTACAATATACTCGACATCAGTAATAGATAAAGTAACAAATTTTTATAATCTTAATTGCCAAGACATTGTCCCTCCTGCAAAAGTCATTATGTATCAAGTAGATTATGTAAAATCAATATCATTAGTCATATATGTGTCACCAGGTATCAAGTAGATTATTTGAAATCAATATGATTAGTCATATATGTGTCATCATGTATCAAGTAGTTTATTTGAAGTCAATATCATTAGTCATATATGCATATGTGTAGTCATATAACATAAGTTCGCCATTTCCTAAGCATAAGCACATCCGGAAAGTACCTTTAAGATATTTGAGAAACCACTTTAGTACTTGCCATTTATTTGTACCAAAATTAGATAGAAACCGATTAGAAACACCAATATCATGAACAACAAATAGCCTTGTGCGTACCATACCATACATTAAACTAACAACTGCATATGCATAATGAATCTTTTCATATTTTTTTGTCTTTAAAAATTATAAGACATTATTCTGAACTCAACTTGATATAACTAGCAAATAAAGTAATCACATATTTTGAATTCCCAATGTTAACCTTTCTAACATTTTCTAAATGCAGTCGTGTTTAGACAAACACAATTTACCATTCTTCTTATCACAAGAAATTTCACAGCAAAGATTTGTTGTGTAAGATTCAAGTCCTTCCTTACAAAGGACCAATTTAACTCTTTCTTTAGAGTTTAAATATTTTTAGTGTCATGAACAACAATCAACATGACACCAACATATAACAAATGAATATGAAATCACCATCAAATAATTATATCACAAACACATAATGGCCAGCAATATTTTTACCATGTTATGCTTGCTAAAAGTACTATGAGTGACAATCTTTATAATTGTGTAGGATTATATGAGGGTTTTAAACTTGTTGTGGTGTTAGAGTCACCTCACGCATGGGTGGTGAGAAGCTTTGTATGTAAGTATTTTTAAATGAGTTGAATATCCCTTTCAACAAAGTGATCCAGATATTTATAGATATTGATTGGGCCTGGATCCTATGACCCATGGACGGATTTTCTCTACTTTTAGGTGTATGGAGCCGTTATTTCCCCCTAATATTTATGAGGACCTGACTTTCCCTATTTGATTGAGATTCCATGACGTTAGAGCTTTAGAAAACGTCAATTCCCACATTACACGAGTAGGCAACAAGTAGTTAATTATCCATGTCCATAAGGCGAATGATTTATTCAAAGGGCAAGTGTACTAGATAATGGACGAACATGGTGATAAATGGGTGCTTGTTGTGTGGATCGGGATAGTGACACATATTGTGGTTTATTTTATGTTAATCAAATTATGTTTCCCTCTATGGATCAAATATACCAATACACAGTCCCTCAAACATGAGGGCTTGTAAAAGATGAAGTGATTTAGTGTATTGCCTCTTCACATTTGGATAAGTCCCTCAAACATGTCTAGGGGAGAGTCCCTCAGGCATGCTTAGGGAGAGTCCATAGAGTATGGTTTGGGTAAACCTTTAGGTGTCATTGAAGTGAATCCTCAAACACCATTTGAGGTAAAACTCCAAATTTTAGTTGAGCTTAGCGCATGTGCGACATTAAATGGGATCAATGATGATTTATACTTAGAAAGCCAAATTGGCCTTAAATCCCTCATAGATGGCAAGAACTTGAAAAATATTTTGCAATTGTTGGAAAACCTAGCGGGGGTACTCTATTACCCCTATGGTTAGCCTTCAAATCCTTATAAAATAGGATTCAACGGTTACTCTTTACCCTTTCTCATTTATTCTTCTCTCAAGCTTTCGTGAAACTCCCTTAGTGTCCCTCAAGCCTAGAGCATACTTAATTTCCAATTTTCTCTAGCTTAGACTCTCAACTCATGTTTTCTGGTACACATTTGTTATTTTTTCTTCCTTTTCCCTTTTATAATGATTATTAGAGATTTAGATAAGAGCGATAAACCAATAGAGCCTTTGAATCGCGATGAGCACATATCAATGTGGAGTTATTACTACAGGAACACCAAACATCCAAATTCAATGCTTGGCTACAAATAAGTGGAACTAGGCATGTTTGGTAGTTGTGAAAGTTCCACTAGTTCAGTTAGTGAGGACACCAGTGGTAGCAATAGTGACGACACCAAAATTAGCGATAGTGACTCATTTTTCTCTTCTAATTTCTCAAGAAATATGAAGTTAATGGCAGCAACCATTCCTGTGCATAAAGGCGCCGAGGATTTATAGACCAATTATACAAACTAAGAGAGCATAGCCTTCTTTCAGAGACATGCCAGCATCTCATATTCTTGTTATGAGGGAGAAATTACCTTCGAGTCATGTTCTAAAGTAGACAGGTTTAACATGACCGCCCTATATGACTTACCCAACCATCACTTTTATCTCCACCTTTCTATTATCAATAATTTAGAGGTTCTAATTCCCTTAACCTCGTTTGAGTCAGAGGTTATAGCGGCGGCCAACATTGCCACCTCCCATATTTTTCCCAAAGATTGGGGCTTGATTAGGGAATTTGATATCATGTGTCAGAGGTTGGAAGTTTTCCCTACCATGGGGATGTTTTTCTCTTTTAACGATACCAAGACTGATACTAAAGGTGGTTGGGTGACCTTGAGTTCCTTTCCTGGAAAAGCACTATTTAAATCTCATTATAATCATTATGAAAATAGGAAAGAAAAGTTCATGAGAGTTAGGGGGCGACACAACGCCTTTATGGTCACAATCGGGGTGGATGATGCCCCACATTGACCTTAACCCAGACAGAGAATCCTGTTGGGAGAGAATTCTTATTTTTCCTCTTAAGTTGCCAATATATAAGTCTTGACAACCCTAAAGACCATAACACCCTTTACTTAACTAGTATAATATGAATTATACATTTTTTACTCAAGTGAGTGGATTTGTGGCTCTAAACATAATTCTTCCTATATTAAGTTTCTACTTGACTTAACATGTCATGTGAGATTATTGTAAATTGACCAAAATGTCCTTGGTGGTTAAGTGACTATTTTACCCATGGGTCTTTAACTTCTATTTGTTAACGAACGAAGCGGCTTTCTAGCAGGTAATCTGGCTCGCGATATTACAATTTGACACTTAGCAATGGCTCACGTGACATTAGGAACTTGCTAATTAGTAGATAAATTCAAGAGGTTGGAATTTCCTGAGAATTTGGAGATTGTAAAAGATATGGGTGAAGTCTTAAAGAAAAATTCATTGTGTTTCATAATTTTCTGTTTTTGATTTTCAATAAGAAATACTAAAGGAAATGAGGATTTGAGGTCAAATCTATTTGCATTGGTTAGTTAACAACTAACTCATTAAATGATAAGCCAATTAACTCAACTATTGCAATTTCCATTTCCTTTTTGGGGATGAGTAAACATTAAATAATTGATTTTTTATTTTTATATTGCAACTTCCTTTTCCTTTTTGGGAATGAATAAACATTAAACGATTGATTTTTACTTTTATAAGTTAGATAAAAAAGTTCCATTGCCGGGAATCGAACCCGGGTCTCCTGGGTGAAAACCAGATATCCTAACCGCTGGACGACAATGGAAACATGTTCAAAGTTACAAAGATGTATAATATAATCCAAATGTATTAACAAACATATTATATCAAATTAGAATGAGAATTAGTGTGCGAACAAGAGGATGTTGTATATTAAGTTAAGAAAAAATAGAATGCATACGAATCTGAAATTTATTAGAGATTAGTTTAGGTTTTTGTGCGAAGAATTAAAAAAATGTTGAAAGAGATAAGACTCAATTTAGAGTGAATATGTGAATACTTAAAGGAATGATATTATTTTGTTTCATTTATGATTGGTTGGTATAGCAAAGACGAAAACTATTATGTTAAAACACAAGGGGAGTAATTGGATTTTAGTCCAAGCCTTTAAAATTGGGGTTTTTCTTTGTTTACTATAGTATTTTTAGGCCGACTCCATATAAGCAACACAAATAATTTAAACATGACAAAATTATATAGAGTCAGAAGGACAAGCCATTTATAATCAAATTTAATATTAGAAAAATGTTTTCTTTATTCACCAGAAACATCAGTTTGGAAGCCTCAAAATTTGAAATGTAAAAAAAAAAACTCTTCGTAAGGGCTCATATGACGCTATGTGGAGGCTAATTGTGTCGTTTTGAAGACCAGTGATTAAAAGTTGACACTATTATATAAAATTTTATTAGTGAATGAATTCAAGAGTAAATAAATCCCAGAGGTCAGATTGTCTTGAGAATTGGGAGATTGAAAAAGATATGGGTGAAGTCTTGAAGAAAAATTCAGTGTTTTTGAATTTTGTGTTTTTTATTTTCAAGAAGCAATATTGATGGCTATAAGACATTAAGATCAAATCTATTTACAGAAGAACGTATTCTTTCTTCTATTCATTGAAACAAACATATAGTGTACATAAATTCTAATGATGGAAACTCCATTGAACAGTTTACTTTTTGATTGATTACAATATTCATACGATCAACTAACTAACCAATATGACATTTAGATCCCAACCAACGAACTTGCATTAGTCATTTAGCAACTAGTTCATTAAATTCTAAGCCAATTAACTTAAGTATTGCAACTAACATGGAAAATTGCATAATATGATCATTGAATTGCGGTTATGACCTTGTTTTTGTAAATGTTCAAAAATAAATAAATAAACTTTCTTTTCCTTTTATAAATTCATTTAATGATTTACTTTTCTCTTTATAAGTTAGATAAAAAAAGTTCCATTGTCGTGAATCAAACCTATGTCTCTTGGGTAAAAGTCAAATATCCTAATGGCATGATGACAATGGAAACATGTTAAGAGTTCCTTATATGTATAATATAATCCAAAAGACTTAACAAGCGCATTATTTAAAATTTGAATGATAATTATTGTGTGAATGACAGCAGGGTCGGCCCAATCTATTCAGAGACCTTGTTCTAATTTAAAAAAAAAAAACTAAATTAAAAAGAAAGCATAATTTTAATAATTAAAAATGACGCAGAAAAAATAAAATTAGATATTAACCAAATGAAACACCAAAAATCTCAATGTATTGTGTAAACTATAAACATAATTTCATACAACTCAAAGTATCTAACTATTTAAAAAGAGCCTTCCTACAAATAGTTTTTGAAGCAAATTCATCAACTAAGTCTTTGTATTTTATTGTCTCCAGTAGATCGTTTTCAACTGCTATTAATTTCAATCCATTAAGCATTTTTGTGACATGGTAGGCCGCAAATAAGTCTTTAACAACTTTAATTTTGAAAAAATTCTTTCTGCAGAAGCAACTTTCAAAAATAATAATACATAGTTGATCTTTTGATTTCTTCAAGCAACATTTGTCTTAGTAACTTTAACTCTGCAAAAAATTCATTCCCACCAATATCATATTGTTCATTATATTTTAATACTCGTTCAAAGTTACTACAACATGACTTCAAAGTTACATCATCCAATGATTGTAACTTGTGAGAAGTAAATAAGAAACCAAAAATAATTTCATACTCTTGGTATTGCTCAAATCTCTTATTAAGAGAAACAACAGCTTGATCAATAAGGTAAAGAAAATAGTTAACCTTGAAATATTCCTCTTCAGATAGCTCGATTGCAAATAATTATAGCCATTAAAAACTCAAAATCACCAAGCTCATTTGTTGCTAAGGATTTAGCTTCACTTTGTATTTTAGGATCGAGATCATTTTCCGAAACTTCAAGTAAAGCTTCTATAAAATCTAACATTTGAGTTCTTATAGCTTTGACACCTTCTACAAGACTCTCCCAATGAGTGGATGACAAAGATTTTGGAGTCAACCCTTTTACATTATCTTTCAAATTCGTCATCTCTTAGTAGAATTGACAAAATTTGTATAAATACGTTAAATAACTCCAACAAAAATTCTAGATTTATTACAAGAGTTAGTCATATCATACAATTCCAAATTAAGACTATGACAACCACAAGGAGTATAAAAGGCTCTCGGATTTATGTCTAAAAATCTCTTTTGTACACCTTGATGTTTTCCTTTCATATTTGACCCATTAGCATAACCTTGTCCTTTCACATCAAATAAGTCAAGACCAAGTTCTTTCAATCAATTTTGTAAAACATCAAAAAGCCCTTGACCGGTTGTATCATTCACATTGAAAAATCCTAAAAATGATTCCTCAATGCTAACAGAAGTTGAAGAAACATCCACATATCTTATTATCAAAGACATTTTATCTTGGAGACTAACATTCGTGTAAGAACAAGATTGGTTCTGCATCTGACCTTAAGTTTTGATGATAACTTTATATGGTATCTTAGAGAACAATTGTGTACTCTAAGGGTTTATGTCTATTATGTAGCATTTTCTAAACAGGTTCTGACTCTAGTAAGAAGGCATGTATTGTGACGTCATCAGGTTCCGAACTCAATACTCTGGTAGAATACCTTGGGTGTGTTATAAAGTTAAGTCAAGATTCTGGAATGCTTCTTATGCAATGGTTCTAAGGAAAGTTAGTACAAGAGCTTCTGATCGTGACTTTGCAATGAAGCTTTGAAGGCCTTCTAAAGCTTTGTTTTTGTTGTCCCAAGTTCTGAAGATGCTGAAGACAAGGTTCTGCTGAACGAATTCTGAAGATCTGAAGACCAAGTGCTGAAGACTCTAAAGACAAGGTTCTACTGAACAAGTTCTAAAGAATCCAAAGACTTAGGTTAAGAAGACTCAAAACATGGTCCTTCTACAACATGCTTCAATCAACATACAACAGAAGCCTCTGAAGAAATAAAAGATAAAGATCAAAACTGGCTTACGTGAGATGGTGAGGATAAAAGTACAAAGTACGTTGTGACCTCTACTCTAATAGGGTGGCGTAAGGACAATCCATTTTGTACTTGTTGCCTACCATTTCCGCCATGACTGTTGGGGACAAAACAACTGGTTTTATGTTTCTTATTCTACCATCCAACGGATCTATTTCTCAGCTATAAAAGGAGGACTTGGAATAATTTGGAATCAACGAATTAGTTCTACAAAACTATGCTAAAGCGCTGCACAAACTCTTTTGAGATATCCTTTGTATAATTTTGTATATTTAGCAAGGAGCTTTTGTTCATATCTTGCTATCAACACTTTTGTGTTGTTTTACTTAAACATTGTGTAATCTTCTTGTTAGAAGCGTCTATGTATACACATATTTGTAACTAACGGTTATTGATAGGTTCCTTGAGAGACTAGGTGTACTCAGGATTCTCAAGAAGACTTTGGCTGCAGTCATCGTGGATTGGCAATAAAGATCAACTGACTTGTTGGGATTGTCAACAAGGTTGATCAGACTTATAGGGATCAATAGACTTATTAGGCTTGTCAACAAGGTTGATCAGACTTATTGTGGTTGTCTGTAATCGGATGATTATAATGGATTAAGTCCTTGTGGATAAGGCAAATCACCTGGCGGGGTGGACTGAAGTAACTTAGTTAAAAGTGAACCAATATAAAAATAATTGTGTTCATTTATTTTTATTCACTTGTTAGCTTTGTGTTTGAGTTGCAAAAAGAGTATATTTGGTGCAACCCAATTCAAAACCCTATAAGTTGTGCTTCTCGCACCTTTAAATGGCATCAGAGTTCCGATTCCGGTATGGATTATTATAAAACACTTAACCATGTCAGATAAAGATCCATACGAGTTTCAGAAACAACATGGTTGATCCTACACCACCACCACCTGCTTCAGTTTCAAATGATAACTACAATTCTAAACATACCATCTTTGATTGTGAAAAGTTTGAATATTGGAAAGACAAACTAGAAAGTTTCTTTCTAATTCATGATATTGATCTTTGGGATATGGTAGTTGATGTCTACGATCCTTCCATAGATGCTGCTGGAAAGATGCTTGAAAGGAGAGCTATGATTAATCATCAGAAAAAGGATTGTAAGAATCATCATAAAGCAAGAACAATATTGCTGAATGTTATTTCTTATACTGAGTATGAGAAGATCACAAATATAGACTCATCTAAGTCTATATTTAACTCTCTCAGAATGACTCATGAAGGAAATGATCAAGTCAAGGAGGCCAAGGCTCTGGCCTTGATTCAAAAGTATGAAGCCTTCAAGATGGAGGATGATAAAATAGTTGAGACTATGTTCTCAAGGTTTTAAACCTTAGTTGCAGGGCTAAGAGTTCTGAACAAATGATATTCCATGTTAGATCACGTGAAGAAGATTATCAGAAGCTTTCCATCCAAATGGAGGCCTATGGTAATTGCACTCAAGCTTGCAACAGATCTAAACAACATTTCTCTGAAAGAAATGGTGAGTTCTTTGAGAAGTCACGAGATTGATCTAGAACTAGATGAACCTCAAAAGAGAAGAAAATATATTACGCTCAAACCTGTGAGAAGATCTAAGAAGTCCAAAGCTCTTCAAGTTGAAGAGATTGAGGATTTAGAAGAAGATTCTGATGAAGCTGGAGATGAGTTGTCTCTGCTGTCCAGAATGGTTAACCGTCTCTAGAAGAGAAATCAAGGCAACAAGTTCATAAGTACTAGAAGGACTCATGGTCGCTTCGAGTCTACTTTTGGTTAAAGTAAGTCTTGTGGCAAAGAAGTAACTTGTTATGAGTGCAACAAGCTAGGACACTACAAGAACGAATGTCCTGAACTTCAGAAAGGCAAGCTCAAGAAGAAAGCTCTCAAGAGAAAGAAGAAAATGTTGATGGCAACCTGGGATGATTCTGATTCTTCAGAAGACGACTCAGAAGAAGAACATGTTAATGTGGCACTGATGGCTCATGTTAGAACTCCGGATGCAAGAATCTCTCCAAAAGATGAAGCGGACTCTGATTCAGACATAGAAGAGGTATTATCTAAAAAGGTATTTTCTGACCTTACTCATTTTGAATTAACTTTCTTTACTTGAAATTTTGGAAAGACATGAGTTACTCAAGATTAAATTCAAGGAATTTAAAAGGTATGTGTGTTATCTCTTTCTGGAACTTTACATTATCTAGAGCTTCCTATTCCCCAACCCATCTCTCCTTCTTCAGCTAAGAGTTCTTCTTCGTAATTGACATAGGGTTATTCCCTATATAGTAAATCACTTAAATTACCGGCTCCTTTGAACCCTACTTTTTCGTGGAACATGCAAATTCGAGCTCATCCCCTTCTTGAACATCCATCTTTTTAATATGTCATATGTTCCCCTACTCCCTCTTCCACTTTTTGTGAATCGATCACTGTACTCAAGCAAGGTTTCATTATTTTTATATGAGTCCCTTGAGTACGGTCATGGTTGTGGGTTGCCACTTTTGACAACAAATTGGGCGGTGAAAGAGTCACAGATATCCTTCTACGAATATATTCTCTCATCTGGAAGGTTTTTAAATCACACCATCACAACTCCTATTAGGGTTGGCATGAAAAGTTTGCACTCCACGACCCCTTTCATGTGGTAGTAATCTAGTATGTTATCTACATGATCAACATGTTCGTCCAGATCTCTAGTTTCTTTGTAACTTTGCATCTTTGGAGGTTTCTCTAGAGACCTCGAGATTCTGCTATCGAGGTTGGGAACAAACAGTGGGTTCTTATTTCGCTCTAGAGCTAAAGCATCTGTGTGATGCATATCCCTTCTTCGGGAATGATGTGGTGATCTTGGGACCTCTCATTGCGGCGTAACTGGGCCAATATGGATTGGCCATAGTGTGGCAACTTGGTTTCCTTAAGAGGTTACCTCTCATACAATGTTGTCTCTTAGTGGAGCGTATTGAAGGTTCTCCTCAATCCTAAGTATCCTATTGGTCATGAATTATAAGTTTAGTTGGTGTAATAGGTTGCAGACGCTATTCAGCAAGTTTATGACTCCATGTACTCCAAGATTTGCTTAAGCTAATGAAGGCTTGGGAATGCTTCTTGTCCAGGTACAATAGGTTATGAAGGAGGTTGGTGTGATTGTTTTCCCTGACAACATTGTTGTATAGGTTTGAATGAGTAAAACTCCACTCCATTTCTTCTCCATTATTATAGTTTTGTGTGTATATTACACGTATTTCTAAGATATGTGACACATATTTACTATTTATTTAACTTTATACACAAAAAACTATAGTAATGGACCCTCCATTTTTTTTAGGAAATGAAGTGGATCCTTACTCGGTTTGAATAAGGGAAAGATTTGGACACTACTTGACCAACTCTTGGAGGACAAAATCTTGTTGCGTATTGCCACTAGAACTTGATCGTCTTCCTCTAGAGAAAAGGAAAGAAGAGGTGAAGCTTTGGCAACTTCAGCGGTCGCCGCCCAGGAACTTGTTGTTGGGCGATATATTAGGTGACTTAAGATGTTTCATGCTCGATAAATCTCATAATAGACATGTTTGAGGAGGAGAATAAAGCTTTCAGAAAGGAGATCGGTGATATGGAGCTTTGGTGGAAAGTTGATGATTTTTCTTGGAAATTAGCATTAATAAAAAATCGATTCCTAGAGGCGACATCATTGTTCGATTAGAAATTAGAAATAGATGATATGTTGGAGTTGTGTCTCACTGTGGTGGAGCAATACTTCCAATGCGATTGAGCGGACCTACAATGTTAACACTCTAACGTCCAAGTCAGTGAGAGAAATGAGAAGTTATGTGTGAGTGATAATGGAATTGAATATCTAAAATGGAACACCTTTCCCTTATGTATCAAGAAGGTTGACACCGTTTGTGCGTGATGTGGCATGTTATACGGAAAACTGTCTAATCGAATTGGATTGTGGTTGATGTGTTGGAGAGTGAAGGTTTACCTATTTCATGGACTTTTTAACATGGACCTTACGGACCGGCCAGAACACAGTGCATACTAACAAATGACTGAAGTTTTATACTGTGTTCATAGGAGATGGAGCGAAAAATGCTCGAGATACATTTCAACTTTGCAGAAGAGAAGTCACCTTGCATTATACTTTTTATAGATGAAGTTGATGCAATTGGTAGAAAGCGATTGGATAGGTATTGAAGAACATGCTCGATTTTAGATCAACTTCCCAAATTCCTTTTTTTTACTGTGGTAGATAGTGTTTGTTCGTTTTAATGTAGAATTTCATTTTTTTTTTTTAAGTATAGAATTCAGTAATCTTATGATTTATACTGTGACTAATTTTAGTGAAGTGAGTGGGGATAGGGAAGTCCAAAGAACAATGTTAGAGTTGCTTAATCTGCTTGATGATTAATGTCTTTGGTTATGCACAAGTGTGTTACTGTGCTTTTAGTTTTAGATACTATGTTTAGGACCTGGTTCATAGATGGTTTAATACCACTCTTTCACAATTGGTTTGGATTTGGTTCAGAATCAGTTTTTGATTAAACAATCAAGTTCAAGCTTTTACTAACTATTAGTATAAAGTTTGGAAGCTGAAGAAAAGCTTCTTTGAACTCAATGCCAAGCAAATTATAGTTCATTATTAACTTGATTAAGTTGGCAAATCAAACAAACTCATGAATAAAACCATGTATAGTACTAAATTATCAAATAAGAGAAAACACAAGAATGTTATATTTGAAAAAACTCTACTAAACTCATTAAAACTCAATAGTCTATTGAAAACAAAAAAAACCCAAAATCATAATATAAACTAAATGGTGATGTGGTTAATCTAACACTTGATTTCCTTCAATCCATAGGCAAAGTAGATAAAAGTTGGATCAGTGGCGCCATCTTTGTAATAAGCAAAAACCAAACTTCCATCATCATGCATGCTTTCACCAACAAAACTGCACACATATATTATTATTGGATTAGTAACTATCATTTATGCAAACCAAGCAATATAATAACTTACAATTGAAGGTCCTTGAGTTTTGGTAGCAGAAACTTAGTTGCTCCTTCAACGTGTTTCTTGAAAATCTCTTGCTTCTCTGCCTCTAACTTAGGTGTAAGCAATTTGATGTATCTTTTCATAAAAGTAACAAACTGCTTCTTATCAAAAGCAGGTTGTTCCTGTAATCTGAAAGTGTCGACAATATCGACAACCTTAACAGCTTGATCATCAACACCTTCATCCTCACCTCCGCCCTCAGCAGAAGGGTTAGCACCAATATCTACATCCACAGCTCCTTGAACAACCCACTTTCCTTCTACTTCCCAGAGTAAGCCATTCTCAATTTCCTTATATGGAAAAGAGTCTGATAGAAGTTCATCACCTACAAATTCATCACCAAAGTAAAGTTCATAAGTTAAAGCAACTATAGGGGAACAAAACAGTATAAGTATAGGGACAGAAAATATCAACCTTAAAACTTCTCTATATTTTGGGACAAGAACACAAACTAACTATTATAAGGGAATAAGTTCTTAACATTCATTGCAATATCAAAATCCAATTTAAAGCCGTTGAAGTAAAGTAAAACAAAAAAAAAGAAGTAGAAGATTGTTTACCGGTAAGAAGATCCTGGTAGACAAGCATTTTGTTCTTGTTTGTGCGGAGAGAAAAATTAACAATTATAGGAAGTAAAAGAGAACAAGAAAGAAAAATAGTTAATTGCGAATGTGAGTACTGAGTAGTTTCGAATGAAGAGACGGGGTGAGTATTTATAGAAAATAAGGAAGAGTTGAAGAGATATAGGATTTTTGTTATTTTAGATCCCTAAAAATTAGCTATCTTATGCTAATTATACTCACTTTTTTGTTTCATATTAATATTTGTTCTATCTTTTATTTTTTGAATATGAATAGTTAGTTTTTTCAAATCTAAAAAATATCAAAATATTAATTATTAGTTTTCAATAATAAATAATATATTGAAATATATTATAAATTACTAGATTGTGAAAAATACTATTTATTCTTATTTGATTTGATTTCATTCATCTCAATAATATTACTTTATAATTTTTTTTAATTAAAAAAATTTCATATCATATTTCTAAATTTTTTATTTAAAAATTTAACAATGTTTCATCTAAATAAACAAAAATAAATATTTCCTCGCCTTTTTTTTCTCACTAACTTTGATGAATAATATTTGTATGGTTTATATAAACATAATAACTAAAAGTGTTTAAAATTCTATAATTTTTAATCATTTAAAATAATTTGTTGTTTTATTTGTATAAAAAAATGTATCTATAATATTTTTAAAAATAATGTTGATTCATGTAAGACGTTAAATATCATTATAATATACTTTTACTGTATAATTTAAATAATAAAAATTTTCCATAGAAATATGACTATATTTTTGTGTAAAATTAAATAAAAAGGTGCAGCTTAGGACTTTGGCAACTATCCAATTCTAGACGTGGAAGTTTTGCCTCTTAAAAAGGCTATTCAAAGTGCCATTGAGATGCAATTGTAGAATGGTATTTTTGAAAGCGATTCCTAAAGATGGTTCAGATTATTCATACCAACCACCATGGGTACTCGGAACTTAGTTGTATAATTTCTTATATTCATAGTTGTTTAATTTTCCTAACTTCGAGGTGAAGTTTGTTAAACGCCAAACGAATGCGGTTGCTCACTCTATAGCAAAGGAGATTGATTCTTAGACTAGGGGTAGTTTATTGCATATGATACCTCCTTTATTCAACCTCTTTTACTTAATGATATGAGTTGACTTTCATTTTGTAAAAAAATAAAAATAAATCCATGTCAAATACTTATTTTCGTGTGTTATATTATAAGTATTGTTTGATTTTGAAAATTAATTTATTTGTATATTATGTAGTTTTAATTTTTTAATTTATTTGTTTAAAAAATAATTTATTTATATATTATTTGGTTTTCTCTCCTTTAATAATATATTTATATATTATTTTATTTATAGAAAGGAGAAAGTAGGATATGCATTGACACTATAAATTAATTTTAAATTGTGAATCATTCACCATCATGTATTCCACCAAATTAGATTGTAATTTTTAAATTAGTGAAATGACATGGATGAGTATTGAATTTATACCAAACGACAGTGTAAAATTATTTACACTGTCAGCGCACAGCCATTAAACTCTACTCTATAAAAAAACCACTGCGATATGTGCTAGGCTATGAATATTTTAAGGATATAATTAATATAAGTTTTTTTCTTTACCCACCTCTCTATGGGGGGTCACCCCCAGCGAAAACCTCACTTTACCCTACTTTGTAAATGCATTTCTGAAATTTTTTTTTTTAAAATTTTTCCAGATTTCGGAAGTGCACTTCCGAAAAAATTCTACAAATTGAGATTTTGATTAATTCGGAGATGCATCTCCGAAAAAATTAAAAATCCCAAAAATTAAAAATTTTGGGATATTAATTAATTCACATATCATAAATTTAATATAATTTATTAGTAATGAATAATAATAATTATATATTTTGATATAATTTATGAGTTATGAATAATAATTATTATATATTTCTATTCTGATTCATATTTTAAAATTTAAAATAATTTTAATTAAAAAAATTAAAATAATTTCATCTACAAAATGAGTTATAATTTTTTATTTATATATTTATAATAATTATTATATATTTATATATTTACAAAAAAATTTAAAAAATGAGTGTTTTAATTTATATATTTATATAATAATAATAATTATAATATATTTATAAAAATTATTATATATTTATATATTTATATAATAATTATTATATATTAATTATAAATATATTTATATATTTATATAATAATTATAAAAATTAAAAAAAAATGAGTGTTTTAATTTATAATAATTATTATATATTTATATATTTATATAATAATAATTATATATTTATATATTATATATTTATATATTTCACTTACAAAATTAATAATTATTATATATTTATATATTTCTATTCTGATTCATAACTGAAAATGAGTTATAATTTTTTATTTAGTTTAAAAAAATTAAAAAAAGATTTTGTCTTAATTTTATGTAATGAATAAATTTTATATTTAATTATATATAATTCAAAATTTACTTATGAAATTAAAATGTTTTTGATTTATATAAATTAGTAAAATAATTTTTAACTTTAAAATTGTTTAAGAAATTTTGATTCACCTTGATTTTATTGATTCACATTTGATTCACCTTGATTTTATACCTATTAATTGTATTGATTCACCTTAATTTTAATTTTTTAATAATTATTGAATTCTTTCGGAAGTGTATATCCGACATTTCAAGACCAATTTGGTCTTGGAATATTTCGGATATGCATCTCCGACACCCCTCTCCCAAAAAGGGTGTTTTCGGAAATGCATCTCCGAAAATCCAAAAAAGGGGGTGTTTCGGAAATGCATCTCCGAAAACACATTTTCTTCGTGTTTTAGGAAGTGGAAGTTTTGCCTCTTAAAAAGGCTATTCAAAGTGCCATTGAGATGCAATTGTAGAATGGTATTTTTGAAAGCGATTCCTAAAGATGGTTCAGATTATTCATACCAACCACCATGGGTACTCGGAACTTAGTTGTATAATTTCTTATATTTATAGTTGTTTAATTTTCCTAACTTCGAGGTGAAGTTTGTTAAACGCCAAACGAATGCGGTTGCTCACTCTATAGCAAAGGAGATTGATTCTTAGATTAGGGGTAGTTTATTGCATATGATACCTCCTTTATTCAACCTCTTTTACTTAATGATATGAGTTGACTTTCATTTTGTAAAAAAATAAAAATAAATCCATGTCAAATACTTATTTTCGTGTGTTATATTATAAGTATTGTTTGATTTTGAAAATTAATTTATTTGTATATTATGTAGTTTTAATTTTTTAATTTATTTGTTTAAAAAATAATTTATTTATATATTATTTGGTTTTCTCTCCTTTAATAATATATTTATATATTAATGTAATATCCCGATCTTTTGACACTGATAATTATCATTTAAATGAGTAAATGGTAATTAGAGAGAGATCATTGGTCTTATTCTCTATTAATCTAAGAATGATTATTAGAAGAATTAGTGGAGTGGTTAGAAACAAAGAGGATTGGTTAGAATGGAACTAAATGGCATTGTTGTGAATAAAGGTTAGTTGAAGGGGGCAAATTGGACAATAAATATCACTTGCATGAGAACTTAAGGCATTGTTTGGTGTTGGACTTCCTAAATCAGAAATTGTGGAGAAAGAAAGGAAGAATAACTTAAGAGCAAGAGGAGAAAGAAGTTCACATCTCCATTTTCGTATTCCATGGTGCAGCTCCACTAAATCAGGTATATCTCTCTACTCGTAAATCCGATTGAGCTGATTCTGGTTCCATTGGAAAGCTAACGAATTTCTCTTCGATTTGCACCTATGGTTCGTGTTCAGAGCTTCTGTTTTGGAGGAGAAAACTGAGCTTGAAGTTGTGTCAGTCATGCTGAATGTGAAGAAGAGTGGGCTACGGATTTGGTGAAGATGAAGTGAAACTTTGACTGTGGTGGGAGTTCAATGGCAGCAAGAACATGATCTTAACCTCCATTAAATCCAATGTGAGTCCTTAGTTAGAGACTTTGGGGAAAATTATGGGAACTGCATGTTTGGGGTTTAGGGATTGTGAGATGAATCCATGAAATTCATGATGCTAAAACATGCTATGCGATAATTGTTGGTTGTTTGTGATGCATATTACTGTTATATGTTGTAATTTGACTCATGCATGTGGATTCTAGGGGTTAGAATACCCCCATAGCGGAACTGGTGCGTTCTGCATTTTTCTGATTCTGCTATGGTCCGCTAAGCGGGCTAAGGCCGCTTAGCGGATGATGAATATTTTTCCAGAAAATCGCGAGTCCGCTAAGCGGACGTGAGGCCGCTAAGCGGAAGATGCTGTTTGTGGAAAAATAAAATATCGCGAATCCGCTAAGCGGACAGGAGCCGCTAAGCGGAAGATGCTGATTGCAGAATTCTGTTTCTTACCCCTTGAGTGCAGTTCTGGTTTTCATCTGTAACCGGACTCCTCCCTTATTGTTTATGCGTACCTCTTGGTAGTATGCGACGCTGTTAAGTATTTAATTTCAATACTTCCATTTGATTATTTGGAAATTGTGAATTATGCATGATTTGAATGTGATAGTGTAACTACCATTATTTGTTCCTTAATGCTTGATGAATGCAATGTGATGGAACATGGAAATGTGGTGATATCCAAATGTTTTGGTTAAACATTCGGATTGAATTGTCTTATGACCTTACGCTTGTTGTGTGTGCGTATGCCTGAATCGAAGTGACCGGGGGCTAGATTGGGATATACCTCTTACTATGAAGTCAAGGTATTTTCCCGGACCATGGAGTCCGTAGAATAGTCCGATGATGTGATCAAAGGTCGCGCACCTGAGCTACCGTTGCAGTGTGCTCGTGAGTTTCCGTACGGGGTTTTACTCACTTGGCGTTAACACACTTGCATGCTCGGTATGGTGGGATTATATGGCCACGTAGGCCAATACATTTTCGGTAACTCACCTCTAGTGAAGTCATGTAGACTACTACTAGGCTTTCGCCCGGTGGGTTCATGCGTCAAGATGGCGGTTCGGTACTTGGTGTTAACACACGTGCGTAAAGATGGTTACCGGGACAATGACGCCATTTCGGCTAATGTCATCTCGCGGCCAGATAGGCTTGTGCCAACCCGCTTAACTACTCTTGCAGTGTGCTTGTACGAGTCTCTTGACAATAGGCATGGGTGAACCCATCGAGGGTGCGTTCATTCTATAATCTAGTCGAGGTTTGTAACGACTTCTGGATTCCCCGTACATGGGTATGGGTTTTGGCATACTTGTTTGTCAATACTTGTGTATGATGAGTCCTATGGTGGACGATTCCTTGTTTTCTCCGTACTTGTACCGGATGTGAGGATAACCCCGAATCAATGGTGGATTCGGTTTTGATGTATGTACCCTGCAGATCCGAGTGGACCCATAGGATAGGAGGACTCACTGAGATTTAGTAATCTCACCCAATCAACTTATATTTTTTCAGGTGCAGTTTAGTAGCGTTTGACAGACAGCAGGTTCAGATTGACGACTTAAAGTGGTGATGGCTCGGAGACCTCGTCAGATCTCATTTTCCGCTGTGCAGATCCATTGAAGACACATGTTTTGTAATTATCAATATTATTTCATGTTGTATTTATATGGATCATCTTGTATCTTTGGCTTTTGTGTGTACTCAAATACCAATTTTTAACGTTTCATGCATAATATACTAGTCAATTATGTATGGGGTGTTTCAGTTGGTATCAGAGCAGGTCGATTCTCGGTCGAGCCATGAGACATCACTAGCAAATCCTTTCCTCCTCACATGTGTGCGTTGCTAGCCTGATTTTACTAGTATCTCATTCAGTCGTTGAACTTGATCAACTCATCGACTGAGTGTGGGACGGTAAAATTACGGCAGGGCCGCCACGAGGACTCGTAAACCCGTAAGTGTTGTGAACCCAAGTAGTCGGAGTGGGATGAGTAATGGATTGTTTGGACGTTGTAAGTGGATGATATTGGAGTCTTCAAGCTTATGGAGAGTGTTTGACGCGAAGTAGTGATACTCGAACTGCCAAGGTATGGATTGAGACAACTAGAACCCCCAGGATTTTGATTGGACGAAGTAAAATTTTCTCTAAGTCTTGGTAACGGTAAACAGTATTGAGTAGGAGCCTTGTAAGTGAGATTCTTCGAAGGTGTTGAGCTGGGAATTAGTAGAATTCAGTACCGATGATGCTGCCGGTGTTAAGTGCGACTGATGAGCTGATAGGATAGAATGACCTTTGGAAATGCGGATAGAAGAGTTAGACCTTTATGATTGCGCTGGTACGGACAGTAATTGGATGGATGAAGTATTAGATCCTGATCCAACTTGAAGTACCCTAAGCGAGCGTAGTTACCTAGTAGATGTTGGTGGAATGTATGAGTGTGGTAACTTAAGATTGGCGAAGCTTGAACACCTTGTCGGTGGAAGAGGGCATGCATTTCCGTTCTTATCATTTTGTATTTAAGTTCTAGAACTACGCTAGATGGAATATGAAATGATGTAGAAGCGTGAAATGCAGTGACCTAAGTTCTTGTTAGTTGTTGTTTGTCTGACCCCGAGTGAAGCCATAGAACTACGCTTGGCGTTGGGCGTTCAGGCGAGTAAGAACTAAGATCTATCTGGAACGTCAGTAGGATGATCGCAGTTGAGTCGAATGTTAGGAACCATAGTACTCCTATCTGGACTGAATTATCCTTGGAATCTCATGCATGCGTGGGACGAGTGGGTACGCGCACTGCATGGTAATCCGAAGTTGAACTTCAAATCTTCGTGCTTGGCGTTTTGGCTTTCCGAGTAAGTAACCTTGATGAGTAGCACTCTCAGGTTTTAGCATCCTGAGGAGTGTGATTCGAAGGACTTGAGGAACGATGAACCTGTTGGAGGCCTGTTCAGAAACTTGTCGATTGCAACTATAGGATACGTGTGGGGATCATTATACGCCACTGAAGTAGGTTACCTGAATACATGGCCTCGGAGTTAGACCACCATGTTGGTACTACTAGAAAGGTATAATGCCACAGTATCGCTATCGTGCACAGAGATGCGTGAGTCATCTTTTTCCGACATGTGTGGGACAAAGGTGATCTGAAGCTCAAGGTAGAATTCTGACGTGATACTCATGAGACGCAGATCCAGACTCTTATAAGGTATGTGGGATAAGGATCCATACGTCGCGCTCGATAGTAGAGGAATAACTAGAGATGTGATGGTGTGATGTATCAAGATCTGATACTATGCTTATAGAGACTCTGAATGATCGTGCTCGCGCGAGTTAGAGTCAGATTATACCTTGCAGACGTTTTCGTTTCATTAAGTGTTAAGTTGGCAATTTTGCATGAGTGTCTAGAGTGGGACTCATGTGCGGTCATGATATCCTGGTCAGCATGGTGAGTGGCTATCATGTATCATTGGCGACCGGTGATGGAATATGCGAATTGTGTCTCGGACTAGTTCGATGTATGATGTGTCTGGTAAGGTATTGCTAGATACTCTGAGTGGAGAAGTGTTAATTTTGGTAAAGCATGGACATTTTGGTTTGAGAACTGCTAAGGAGTTTATAAGAGAGATGTTCGAAGTGCAAAGTGCAAGGTGTAATTTCTTGCATTGTGGCTACACTCAGACCGTTGGAAGCACTGCAATGAAGGATGCAGCTGCCGAGGAAGTCAGTTTAATGTCAGATTCAGAGATAGAGCAGACATTAGATGATTGTGTGGATATAGTGTGGCTATGGGAGGATTGTTTTATCAGTAAGCCGCACGAGTTATCAGAGGTGATACTACGCTAAGAGAATGAAGGTGTATGGTTGGGTAGAAGTTGTGTAAAACTGCTAGAGTTATCATGAGCTGCAGTACATCGTGAAGGGTTCGATATGCCGGTTGAGCAACAAGATTGGTTGGACTGAAAAACATGGCAGTTGTACGCTGTGGAAATCAGTGACAAGGACGAACCTCTAAGTCAGTGAGTATTTGGGTTTCAATGTCCTGAGATCGAAACGTGTACCTAAGTTGTGGTCGATGAACTATATGGAATGGCAGAGTAAGTAGAAGCTTGATTCTGGAGAGTATGCAACTTTGAAGAGTAGTAGTCTGTCATACCCCAAATTTGCCCGCATTTATGTTAATAGTCAATCCGATTTATTCTACTAATTCTTTTCCTTTACGTTTGATTACAATCATATTTATATTTATAAGACCATTATCATTTTAGATAGGAAGATTCATTTTTATGTTTTATCAAATGGGGCTCTCTTTTTTAAAAAAAATTAATTAATTAACTAGATAGTCCATTAAGATGTAAATTGGGTCTATTAGATGTAATTAGAAGTATTTAAAATATAATTAAATCTATTTCGACTAAATGTTTAAATTCTTGTTTAGTATAATTGGCTATATCTAATTTATGTGTCTAATTTGTTATAACTAAAAAAAATAATATTAATAAATGATTTATGTATTAGAGTTTAATGCTAATTTTTGGTATTATTAGAAACTAACTGTTTCGGTGGATTTTATTTCACTATTTTGCTCATATTAAGAAAAATCAAAATAAAAGGAAAGTTTATGATAGTCATCTTTTTACAGTCTCATTATTGTTATTAATATAAAATAATAATATTTAACTATAATTATTAATATATTTATTATTGCTGTCATTACTATTTTCATTAGTTATTATTTGCCAAGAGGTCAAGAAACAAAAATGACAAGAGAGTAAAAGTGGCCGTGGAAATGGGATCATATCATTCTGTTTGCATCAAATTTTCATGAAGTCTCTAATCAATTTCAAATCCTCTACAATCCGCTGGTTTAACTCGGCATGAGATCAAATCTTCAATATTTAAATTATAACATAAACCACATCATAGCAGATTGTATCTTTCCAAATATATCAAACATAAAACCTCAATCTCACAAATCAGAATCCAATCATTGAAATAAAGCGCATTCAAAACTTTCTTAACATGAAAAGCAAGACATTAATCAAATTCAATGCTCTTTTCCATTATAAAAACACACTGAGATTTATCAGAAAAGGAACCGAAAATATACAAATTCATAAAAACTTCCTCACATTAACATTGAAAAATAATTGTCAACAACGAAGTCCCACCACAACAACAACCTACGTCGGAAAATCTCCGACATCCTCATCGACGGTAATACCACTGTCACCGTCATCCCCGACCTCACCCGCGTAGCAGATCCTCGTGCTCCACCGAACATCATCGGATCTTCCGCCCAGGCAACGACATCATCCACCACCGTCTCTTTCGGTACCGCCGACGTGATCTCCCGCGGTTAACCACCGGAGCCGCAAGTCCAGTCACTGTGTCACTGATCGGTATGTTCTTATCCTCATATTTTGTTTCCTTTATGTGATCTCTGTTTGGGATTTGTATTGAATGAGAAAGATGATTTTTTTCCTTTGATTCTTTGTGTGTGTTTGGATAATGAGATAAGGGAGAAGATAGAGGAGAAAGAATAAAATATTGAAACATGGTGTAGATAGAAAGAGACATAGCATATGAGAAATAAGAAAGAAATTTGGGTTTTCTTGTTACTGTGTTTAGCATATATCATGTTCACTAGTTTTTTTAATTTTTTAAATTAACACATGCCACGTGTCATCGATCTAGCGGCCTTGTAGTTCCTTGAAAAAATTTATTTTGAATTGGCCATGATGAAACAAAGGTGCACGCCCTTGTACTAACTTGTTTTTTTCATTTTTATTATTATCTATTTAATTTAGTTAGGTTTTAGGATTATTAAATTTGTACTTTCTACACTTTTAAACCCCACACCCTTGTTACTAAAATATACCCCGCTTACCAAATTACACCCTTTAGGTCCATTTATTTTTTTAATTAAAATTTCATTAGCTCTTAATTTCTTAGATTTAATCAAGTATAAATTTAATACTAGTATTTAATTCTATAATAAAAATATCAAACAATCTAAATAAAAAAACAAAAACATCAATTATATTTTTCCCTTTAACTGATAAATGATGGGTGAATATCTATTTCATCCCGTTTTCGAATGGGTCGACTATCTATGTCGCACCGATCAAATATCCAAAACACAATTAAAAATTCAAAATACAACTATCCTAATTCAATTAAAACACTAATTATTAATTACTAAAAAATACAAAAAGGGATTGTATGCAAAACTTATTTTCACCATTTAAAACAGCAAACTACGAACTACGGTAACTGCGAAACTACGAATCCTTGCTAAAACACTTTCACACATACAAATAAATGCATATAATCTCATAAAAAGCACCAACAAAAACTACGAACTACGTTGACTCTGATCCTCCATTAAGGAGGTACGTAGGCACTTGGCAACAAGGCGAGTCCCCTTCCCCAAAACTAAGTAGGTTTGAGATTTTATTCTCTACCCTACTGTGCACTTTTAACCGCAACCTTTTTATAAATCTTACCATAATACTCTTACAAACCTTAGAGACATATAGAAGACCTTAAGGAAGGGTTAAGGGTGCCTAACACCTTCCCTCAACCCTAATTTCTTAACTTACCCAATTTCTCTAAAAATAGGTTTTTCTCCCATGTTTACCCTTACCCTTAGGATAAAATAAAAACATAGGTGGCGACTCTATAATTTAGGTTATTTAACTTAAAATTTAAAGTCGGTCGTAACATAGTCGATGATGGATGTATATGGAGTCCTGGCCCGTGTTGTATTTGGACAACTGTAGATAAGGAATTATTGTGTATTAATGGGAACTAAGTGAATTATGAATATAACGTGACTCAGAGGATTTCAAGGTGTGTGACTTGTTGGAATCAAAATAGTGCAACGGATCAAGGAAGAATCGGATAACTTTGAGGCAGGAACGAACGAACTATTTGTAGGATTTTTATGTTGGGATGAAAGTATCTTCCTAAGGGGAAATTGTCGAAGCAGTGTTTTGTTCATTCCAGTCTCTCGAGGATCCACCATAAACTCGAGAGGTGTTGTCAATAGACCAGCTTGGGAATACATTTTGTGGATGGCATGCGGTCCGATGTTCGAAGGTCATCAGTTTAGCTTGCAAGTCACAAGGGTTGGACTGAGTATCAGACCGTCGAAATGCTGAAGGTAAGTGAAGGATTTCAATTGGCACAAGTTCTTCGTGGTTATGTCTTGTGCACTGGGAGCGTGCATGAAGAGCTGGACAATGGTCGCAGGTTAATCGATGAAGTCCACCTTTGTGGGCAAAACCTTATGCGAAGTTGTTGGGCATCAATGCTATGGTTGTGGAAGGCTACACCATCGTGGATTGCGGTGATGATTGATACATCTAGGACTGAGGTGAGAATCGAGTAAAGAGGAATAGTTGTATAAGTAGAGGCAAGCTTGGGACAACCATCCTAACACTTTGGGAAACGGAAGTTAAGACCAAGGAATTTGGCTAACGCCTAATGACGTTGTATGGACGTGAGTGGAGAATAATTTGAAGTGTTGTCGCAGAAGTGACGTTGTGGCAGTAAATTCTCGAACGAGAAGTAATTCAAGGAGCTAAGTGAATCAATAAGTGTGTTGGACAAGGGTGAACACAATAGAGTTTGAATAGCAGATATCCAATATGAGTGGATTACTAGGGTTTCTGAAGTTCTGGGGATTCAGTGCAGAGCAGTGAAGGTCAAGGACCCTGGAAGGATATTTTCCCAGGTATGTCAAGACGAAGTATCTGACTAGACGTGTTGCTTGACGGTTAAGGTTTCTAATCATGTATAGTGGGACGCAGGTGTTTTGGCAGATTGTGTTTCTTCGTATGGAATGATCCTCAGACAGAGTAGTGAGATTATCTAAAGACGAATGTGAGTAACATTCTTTCGCTTGATTGGATAGATAAGAAGGGTTGGTCTCCGTGGTAACCGGAAGGAATTCGAGGACGAATTCTAATTAAGGGGGGGAGAATGTAATATCCCGGTCTTTTGACACCGATAATTATCATTTAAATGAGTAAATGGTAATTAGAGAGAGATCATTGGTCTTATTCTCTATTAATCTAAGAATGATTATTAGAAGAATTAGTGGAGTGGTTAGAAACAAAGAGGATTGGTTAGAATGGAACTAAATGGCATTGTTGTGAATAAAGGTTAGTTGAAGGGGGCAAATTGGACAATAAATATCACTTGCATGAGAACTTAAGGCATTGTTTGGTGTTGGACTTCCTAAATCAGAAATTGTGGAGAAAGAAAGGAAGAATAACTTAAGAGCAAGAGGAGAAAGAAGTTCACATCTCCATTTTCGTATTCCATGGTGCAGCTCCACTAAATCAGGTATATCTCTCTACTCGTAAATCCGATTGAGCTGATTCTGGTTCCATTGGAAAGCTAACGAATTTCTCTTCGATTTGCACCTATGGTTCGTGTTCAGAGCTTCTGTTTTGGAGGAGAAAACTGAGCTTGAAGTTGTGTCAGTCATGCTGAATGTGAAGAAGAGTGGGCTACGGATTTGGTGAAGATGAAGTGAAACTTTGACTGTGGTGGGAGTTCAATGGCAGCAAGAACATGATCTTAACCTCCATTAAATCCAATGTGAGTCCTTAGTTAGAGACTTTGGGGAAAATTATGGGAATTGCATGTTTGGGGTTTAGGGATTGTGAGATGAATCCATGAAATTCATGATGCTAAAACATGCTATGCGATAATTGTTGGTTGTTTGTGATGCATATTACTGTTATATGTTGTAATTTGACTCATGCAGGTGGATTCTAGGGGTTAGAATACCCCCATAGCGGAACTGGTGCGTTCTGCATTTTTCTGATTCTGCTATGGTCCGCTAAGCGGGCTAAGGCCGCTTAGCGGATGATGAATATTTTTCCAGAAAATCGCGAGTCCGCTAAGCGGACGTGAGGCCGCTAAGCGGAAGATGCTGTTTGTGGAAAAATAAAATATCGCGAATCCGCTAAGCGGACAGGAGCCGCTAAGCGGAAGATGCTGATTGCAGAATTCTGTTTCTTACCCCTTGAGTGCAGTTCTGGTTTTCATCTGTAACCGGACTCCTCCCTTATTGTTTATGCGTACCTCTTGGTAGTATGCGACGCTGTTAAGTATTTAATTTCAATACTTCCATTTGATTATTTGGAAATTGTGAATTATGCATGATTTGAATGTGATAGTGTAACTACCATTATTTGTTCCTTAATGCTTGATGAATGCAATGTGATGGAACATGGAAATGTGGTGATATCCAAATGTTTTGGTTAAACATTCGGATTGAATTGTCTTATGACCTTACGCTTGTTGTGTGTGCGTATGCCTGAATCGAAGTGACCGGGGGCTAGATTGGGATATACCTCTTACTATGAAGTCAAGGTATTTTCCCGGACCATGGAGTCCGTAGAATAGTCCGATGATGTGATCAAAGGTCGCGCACCTGAGCTATCGTTGCAATGTGCTCGTGAGTTTCCGTACGGGGTTTTACTCACTTGGCGTTAACACACTTGCGTGCTCGGTATGGTGGGATTATGTGGCCACGTAGGCCAATACATTTTCGGTAACTCACCTCTAGTGAAGTCATGTAGACTACTACTAGGCTTTCGCCCGGTGGGCTCATGCGTCAAGATGGCGGTTCGGTACTTGGTGTTAACACACGTGCGTAAAGATGGTTACCGGGACAATGACGCCATTTCGGCTAATGTCATCTCACGGCCAGATAGGCTTGTGCGAACCCGCTTAACTACTCTTGCAGTGTGCTTGTACGAGTCTCTTGACAATAGGCATGGGTGAACCCATCGAGGGTGCGTTCATTCTATAATCTAGTCGAGGTTTGTAACGACTTCTGGATTCCCCGTACATGGGTATGGGTTTTGGCATACTTGTTTGTCAATACTTGTGTATGATGAGTCCTATGGTGGACGATTCCTTGTTTTCTCCGTACTTGTACCGGATGTGAGGATAACCCCGAATCAATGGTGGATTCAGTTTTGATGTATGTACCCTGCAGATCCGAGTGGACCCATAGGATAGGAGGACTCACTGAGATTTAGTAATCTCACCCCAATCAACTTATATTTTTTCAGGTGCAGTTTAGTAGCATTTGACAGACAGCAGGTTCGGATTGACGACTTAAAGTGGTGATGGCTCGGAGACCTCGTCAGATCTCATTTTCCGCTGTGCAGATCCATTGAAGACACATGTTTTGTAATTATCAATATTATTTCATGTTGTATTTATATGGATCATCTTGTATCTTTGGCTTTTGTGTGTACTCAAATACCAATTTTTAACGTTTCATGCATAATATACTAGTCAATTATGTATGGGGTGTTTCAATTAAATATAATTTTATTTATAGAAAGGAGAAAGTAGGATATGCATTGCCACTGTAAATTAATTTTAAATTGTGAATCATTCACCATCATGTATTCCACCAAATTAGATTGTAATTTTTAAGTTAGTGATATGACATGGATGAGTATTGAATTTTTACCAAACGACATTGTAAAATTATTTACACTGTCAGCGCACAGCCATTAAACTCTACTCTATAGAAAAACCACTGCGATATGTGCTAGGCTATGAATATTTTAAGGATATAATTAATATAAGTTTTGTTCTTTACCCACCTCCCTATGAGGGGTCACCCCCAGCGAAAACCCCACTTTACCCTACTTCGGAAATGCATTTCCGAAATATTTTTTTTCTAAATTTTTTCAGATTTCAGAAGTGCACTTTCGAAAAAATCCCAAAAATTGGGATTTTGATTAATTCGGAGATGCATCTCCGAAAAAATTAAAAAAAATTAAAAATCCCAAAAATTAAAATTTTTGGGATATTAATTAATTCACATATCATAAATTTAATATAATTTATGAGTAATGAATAATAATAATTATATATTTTGATATAATTTATGAGTTATGAATAATAATTATTATATATTTCTATTCTGATTCATATTTTAAAATTTAAAATAATTTTAATTAAAAAAATTAAAATAATTTCATCTACAAAATGAGTTATAATTTTTTATTTATATATTTATATATTTATAACTAGCGTGATACCCGTGCGACCGCACGGGTACCCGTTGTGGCCGTGTTATTTTGTTCAATAAAGATATTATTGCAGAGGTAAATGTCCTAAAAACAGATGTGTAAAATATGGAAAAAAATTTCAATGGGTTGAGTCAAAGTTTGGGATATTACGATCAATAAACATCATTTTTCCGTTAATATTCAATATTTTAATCAGTAACTTCATGTTCTCGTTAATATTCAATATGTTGAACAGTAATTCATGTTGTTGTTAATATTTGAATATTGTATTCAGTAACTTCATGTTACCGCTAATATTCATTATTTTGATCAGTAACTTCGTATTCCCGTTAATATTCCAAAGTTGTTCCCATTAATATAATGAAAATTGGTGTGTGAAAAATAGAAATTAGGTGTGATACCCGTGCCTTCGCACGGGTACAGGTATGATACGCGCATTTGTTCTTAAAGTATAATAAATAATTTTTTTAAAAGAGGTAATAAATCGGTGCCTATAATTCTTTCAATATATAAAATTATTTGAATAAATAATATATATTTTGATCAGTAACTTCATGTTCTCGTTAATATTGAATATTTTGATTAATAACTTCATGTTCCCGTTAATATTCAATATTTTGATCAGTAATTTAATATTTCCGTTAAAATTCAATATTTTGATGAATAACTCCATGTTCCCGTTAATATTCAATATTTTAATTAGGAGTGGCAAAACGGGCGGTGGCCCGCTTGGCCGGCCCGCGCAGCAATCAAAAATGGCGGGTTGGGTTGAGATTTTGGGTCCGCCATCCACCAAAGTCTGCCCCGCTAAAACCCATCGTCCGCCTAAGCTTAACCTATTTTTTAGTTAATTCTAGTAATTTAAATTCTTGATGGTTTTATTTTATATATTTATTTGCAAATATAAGCAATATTATTTTAGGTAAAATTTATTTAAAAGATGCTTTATAAAAAATTGTTTTAAAAAAATATAGAAAAAATTTAATTGAAAGGTAAAAAAACTATTAATCTATTAAAAAATTAAATAAAAATAGACGGGTAATAATTTTATGTTCTCGTTAATATTCAATATTGATCAGTAAATTTATGTGCCCGTTTATAATTTTATGTGCCCGTTTAGCCACCCCTAATTTTGATCAGTAACTTCATGTTCCCGTTAATATTCAATATTTTAATTAATAATTTTATGTTCCCGTTAGTATTCAACAGTTTTATCAATAACTTCATGTTATAGGAGTATTGGAACAATAATTTGGTAGCTTTCCGTTAATATTCAATATTTTGTTTATTACTTTATGTTCACATTAATATTTAATAATTTGATCAATAACATCATGTTCCCGTTAATATTCGATATTTAATTAGTAAATTAATGTTACTGTTATTATTCAATATTTTGATCGGTAACTTCATGTTTCCATTAATATTTAATATTTTAATTAGTAATTTAATATTCCCATTAATATTCAATATTTTGATCAGTAACTTCATGTTCTTGTTAATAATAAATATTTTTATTATTAAATTTATGTTGTCCTTAATATTCAATGATGACTTTTTATAATCATAAAACAATTAAGAATATTTTATATTATCATACAATTTTGACACTATTTAATTCGTACATTATTTATGTATTTATTCTAAATCACAATACTATACTTTATAATCTTACCAATTTTTATAATATAATACATTATCTTTCGTAATCTTAAAATTTTAATGCATTTCACCCATCTTATTTTATGTCTCATTCTATTAGTATTTACATAGAAATAAAAACAAAATTATATAAACAAAAGAGTTTATTAATTTTTAAAGAAATATATATTTTCCCGTCAATATAGGTTAAACATTTGAAAATATAATATTATGTGTCAATGTCAAAATGTTATCCAGTATTTTTATAAGTAACGTTATGTTGTCCTTAATATTCAATGATTAGTGATAATAAAATAATTAATAATATTTCATATTATCATATAATTTTGATATTATTTAATTCATAAATTATTTATGTATTTATTATAGATCACAATACTATACTTTATAATCATATCAAAAACTAAACAAAACAAAACAATTATATACTTTATACTCGTCACTAAACAACACTAATAAAAAACTTAACCTTCTTTTTAAGAGAAATTAAAAAATAATAAGATAAGTTGTGTCTGAGTTGAGTAGTATTGTCGAGAAATAACTATTTACGAAAAATAACTATTTACTATAATTGTTTAAAATTAATTGAGTAATTTAATATTTTTGAAAATTGAAGATAATATTAATTCAACTTGTATATTTAGAAGATTAAAAATATATTTAATTCTATAATTTAATGTTATTAATTGATAAATGTTTCCTTAAAAAATTATTTAATATGATTGATTAGAATTAATTATGTAAAACAACTATTGATTAAAACTAATATGATTGACTTTTCCTTTCCTCAAAATAAAATATTTTTAAAAAAAATATGAGGTATAACTTGATGACTTTTAAACTTGATTTTCATTGCCAAAAAATTAAGTGGGAGTAAAAAATCGGTGTTATGTCTAAAAAAGGAAAGGAAAATTAGATAAATAAGTATTTATGACTCTTAACATAACATATTTTTATAGTTTAAATAATATAATATAAATAAATATTAAAAAAAATATATAAATTACAAATTAGAGTAATATTTATGATAATTAATTTAAATGATTGTAAGTAATTTTTTTATAACTAATATGGTAATTTTTTATTTTATAACTAATATGGTTATTATTTTAAAAAAAATTAGAGTATATATAAATAAGCATTATATAGAAGTTGAAAGGTTAGCTGAATAACAAAACACACGCCTATAAATTTATTTTGTATTTAAATAATATCTGGATCACTATTTTTATAAAAACATTTGTTCCCCGTTTATTAAAATAACATTGTCTATATTTTATTTTTTATATAAAATCATTTTTTATATAATGTTTAATAATTTATTTTTAATTGAATATAACATTTAATATTTTTAAAATAGAAAAATGAAATATATCGTAGATATTAGTAAATATAAAAAATAACAAATTTATTATCATTTAAAAAAAAGGAAACAAATCAAATGCATATTGTATTATTGTTTCGTCGTTTTTGCTGTCTAATAACACTATTACATTAACAAAATGCTAAATATAGACAAATTAATAGACCTATATGGATAATTATATTAAAAAAATTATTTTTTAGTATAAAAATAAATCTTATAACTATTAAATAATACGCATAAAAAATTAAAATTTATAATTAGTTGTTCAACAAAATATAACACATAATAGCAAGTTATTTGCAATCTTATCTCCATCCACTCATAAAATCATGACCAATATATCATTGTATCTTTGCTCTATCGGATATCCTCACCATGACAATTTTAATATTTTTCTTGTATTAAGATAAGTAGTACATATTTATTAAATCATTATTTCAATGACATAGATTTCAATAGTAATATTTTTGAAAAATCAATTTTATAAATATTTTTAAAAATCAAATTTATAAATATTTATCCATTTTAGAGTTTAATGTAGCAATAATAATAATTTTACAAATAGAATTCTCAACTCAACAATTGAAACAAAAAATTATATTTTATGTCTATCTTATTTATAATTTAAATTACTTGAATAATAACATAAAAGCAATACCTTTTTTTTCCGTTTATTTTTCTTATTTTCACTTTTTTTTCTTTTTGATTTGGATTTTGTGGAGAATATTTTTTATTTTATTTATTTAAAGTAAATATAATTTATTTAGGTTAAAAAATTTATAAATAAATATTTTGAAATTAACTAAATATATAGTTTATTAATGATTAAATCGTGATTATGCTCTCTTTTTGATCTGTAACATATATAGAAATAATAAAAAAAAATCAAAATTCATTAGATATAATGGATTAAATTTTATTTATTCTAGTTTCACTCCTATTCTTTTTTTTCTTCTTTAAATTCTATTAAAAAAATATATCAACAACAACTGAGACCCAAAATCACTGCAATTCCAGAAGAACGGGAAGAACCGATCAACACACCGCATTCCAGAAGAACGGAAAGAAGGACTATTAATTCCAAAGAACCGGAAGATTGGAACGGAAGAACCGTTCAACAGTAAAGTTGGAAAGATGGGACTTATAATTAAAGAATAACCGGAAGAACGTTGAACAGTAAAGTTGGAAAGATGGGACTTTAATTACAAAATAACCGGAAGTTGGAAAGATGGGACTTTTAATTACAAAATAACCGGAAGAACCTTAAGTTGGAAAGACCAGATTTATACAAGTGGAAGTGGAATCATTTCTAAGGTAGAAAACCAACGGAACCGTTCAACAATAAGATCAAAACAACGTAAAAAAATGAAAATAAAAACTCATTAAAACCAAAACAGTAACAAACAAACCACGAACCACATACAATCACTGTATAATTTATCTATTCTCTTTTCATCCTATTACAAAAATTAATTTCACTCTCATTACAAAAATTGTACTTACATCTGTATTAACCTCTATTTCTTACGTACTCTACAATTGTACTTACAAAAATGGCAGAAATCAAATAAAAATAATGATTTGAAAACGCTGATGGCAGTTTTTCCCTTGTTCAGATGAGTTTTGATGAAAACCCTAACAAAGTACATAAGTGTAGAAAATTAAGACGTCAGTTGGTTTGTTCGGATGATCTCATTCCACCATCGTATCTAAACAACATAAGCCAGAATAATAGAATATAAGAAAAAAAACTCATCAAAATCAAAACAATAACAAACAAACATGATGAGTTTTGTTGAAAACCATAACAAAGTGCATAAATGTAGAAAATCAAACTAACATGCCAAGAAAAAAACTCATCAAAATGAAAACAATAATCGATTACAAAAATTGCACTTTCATCTGATTATAAAACTTATACCTAATTTTTTACACAGGCCACAGGTTTGGCCATGTTTGAGTATTTTGTGCGAAAGAAAATGATATAGAGAAACACGTATGAAGGGTTATAAATATTAAAGTCATGGTGAATTGGATGGTTGAAAGATTAATGGCTACATAATAGTTTGCAATATTAATATCACATTGAGTAGCATTATTGAGAGTGAAGCAGTTGTAACTTTTCATTTGTGTAACTGTTGCGTGTGTAATTGTTGGAAAGTGGAAGGTTGAAGGAAGTAAATATATCAATAATTGGTGGAAGGTGGAGGGAGAGAAGTTGAGAAATCAGCAGCGATGTGGAGACTCCATATTGATAAAATTCTCTTCTCACATGAAGCCACTTGGCAAAACCACATAGAAAGTTCAAAAAGATAGAACTTTCTTATATTATAGATAATTATTATATATTTATATATTTACAAAAAAAAATTAAAAAATGAGTGTTTTAATTTATATATTTATATAATAATAATTATTATAATATATTTATAAAAATTATTATATATTTATATATTTATATATTTATATAATAATTATTATATATTAATTATAAATATATTTATATATTTATATAATAATTATAAAAATTAAAAAAAATGAGTATTTTAATTTATAATAATTATTATATATTTATATATTTATATAATAATTATTATATATTTATATAATATATATTTATATATTTCACTTACAAAATTAATAATTATTATATATTTATATATTTCTATTCTGATTCATAATTAAAAATGAGTTATAATTTTTTATTTAGTTTAAAAAAATTAAAAAAAGATTTTGTCTTAATTTTATGTAATGAATAAATTTTATATTTAATTATATATAATTCAAAATTTACTTATGAAATTAAAATGTTTTTGATTTATATAAGTTAGTAAAATAATTTTTAACTTTAAAATTGTTTAGGAAATTTTGATTCACCTTGATTTTATTGATTCACATTCATTTTATTGATTCACCTTGATTTTATACCTATTAATTGTATTGATTCACCTTAATTTTAATTTTTTTTAATAATTATTGAATTCTTTCGGAAGTGTATATTAGAAACATTCCATGACCAATTTGGTCTTGGAATATTTCGGATATGCATCTCTGAAGACACCCCTCTCCCAAAAAGGGTGTTTTCAGAAATGCATCTCCGAAAACCCAAAAAAGGGGTGTTTCGGAAATGCATCTCCGAAAACACCTTTTTTTCGTGTTTTCGGAAGTGCATTTCCGAAATAAGACAAATTTTGAAAAAAAAAATATTTCGGAAATGCATTTTCGAAGTTAGGGGTATTTTGGGTTTTTCACCGGAGGTGACCAAGAAAGTAGGGAGGTGGGTAAAGAAATTTCCTTAATATAAAATGAGTCATATCATGATATCACCAATAAGCTTCCAAAAACTCAATTCGTAAATTGTAGTGGTGTAATTGGAAGAGAGTACGAAGGGCTAGACGAAGGCACACGCTTCACACATCGCCCTCTTTGTGTCGTCAATTTATTAGTCTGTGTTGTGAAAAACGATGCCAAGAACAAAGTATAATGTAAGGGAAGAATAAAGGACAAGGAAGAAGAAGAACACAAGAATTGGTTATAACTGCTATTCTTTTACTTTCTCTTAAAACAAGATTACAAGTTTACAAGAATAACAAATAATCTCTCTCATTCTAAATTAGGATTTGCAGCTTAGTAATGATGAGAGACTAGTATGCTATTTATAATAAAACCTAACATACTGTTAGTGCTTTTATTGGCTGATTGGCATATATGTTTGGCTAAAACATAATAGCAGTAAAACATAATATTAATGTGATTCTTGCAAGTTTAAAGAACAAAACAGGTTTAAGCAAGATGTTAGATGGAATGTCATGACATCAACTCATGACATCGCGCCTGCAGTACTGGAAGGAAGATTCAGTTTGTACTTAACAGATACAGAATATTCTATGTGAATATTATGTAATCCTATGTGGCGCATATTTAAAGGTCAAAAGAATAATTGAAGAATCAGATCAGAAGATTGAAGATTCAGGAAGAATCAGATCACAAGATTGAAGATTCAGCAGTTTCTAATTTAGGAAACTCATGATTGAAAGACCTTATTTGTAGCAGAATGTTTTCTGCATATTTGTAACAACAAAAGTGCTGCGATTTGTAAGCCCAAATCCAATTGGGATCAGGTTATAAATATGAAACTTTTGTAACCTAGTTTGATATAGAAAACCTGGTTTTAACGATGTAGTCATTAGGGTTTCTATAGGTAGACCACCCAGGTTGTGGGATGGCTGCCTTGTCCTTCTCGAAACCTGTAGGTTAGAGAAGTGATTGTCCTCACTCGAAACCTGTAGGTAAGAGTTGAGTATTGTAAGCTTGATTGAAGTTGTGAAGCAAGATCAAGTATGTGTTCATTGTTAATTGTGTAAATAGTTGTTGCAGGGTTGTAACAGTTAGGTATCACCAGGGAGTGAGCAGAGGTTTTCTTATCTTGGATGGAGTTCTGAGATAAAGATTGCATTGGGTAGTGACTAGGTAAACCAAAGGTTGTTTATCTGTAAACCAGAAGTTGTTTATATAAAATAGTACTACTGATAGTGGAATCTTCTTCCTGGCTTGGTAGACCCCAGAGTAGGTAGTTAGACCAAACTGGGTTAACAATTAACTGTGTTATTTATCTTCTGCATTGTTTGTTTAGTTATGAATGTTATGACTTTGCTTATAACATCAGGTTCAGAAGTGTTAGTTGTTCCTATACATAACCATGTAAAAATTATAATTTGGTTATGTATGCTGAACGTGTGTGATCCCAGGTCTTATTGACTCTTTTCTAAGAGTAATTAAATAATGGGGGATCCTTCTATTCTGCTTGTGCTACATTAATAACAGATCAGATGTCTTGACATCGGGATTGACATCAGAGTCTGTCATACTAGAATTTTCACATACTAACTAATGAGCTTTTTCCACAAGGTTCATTACACAAGCCAACTTAATAAACAAGCTAACTTAACAAATTAGGGTTTAAACACTAAAACCTAATTTAACATGCTAACAACCCTAGCATCTTCGACACAAGCATGTGAACAACCTTCGATTTCATGCTTAATCCTGTTGAACCAAGAAGCTACCCTTTGGTCATACTAGAGTTCGATCCAATATCTCACAAATCTCCATCTTAGATCTAACTCTACAACATCAAGGGAACAACTAGCTTTCTTCTTGCAGCCTTAGCAACTACATATAGTGAAAAAACTTGCAACTCGGCAATGTCTTCTCTCTTTCCGTTAAGGCAACGTCCATAGCCGTCGCTTCATTCAACGCTTCCAAACAACCATGTTGTACTAGTAAGGCTTTCGTCTTCAAGCGCCACAAACCGAAATCATTCACTCCGGTGAACTTTTCAATCTCATACTTTGTTGAAGGCATCTTTTCCATGCTCACCGCACCAATTTATTGTGAAAAACGATGCCAAGAACAAAGTATAATGTAAGGGAAGAATAAAGGACAAGGAAGAAGAAGAACACAAGAATTGGTTATAACTGCTATTCTTTTACTTTCTCTTAAAACAAGATTACAAGTTTACAAGAATAACAAATAACCTCTCTCACCCTAAATTAGGATTTGCAACTTAGCAATGATGAGAGACTAGTATGCTATTTATAATAAAACCTAACATACTAACTAATGGGCTTTTTCCACAAGGTCCATTACACAAGCCAACTTAATGAACAAGCTAACTTAACAAATTAGGGTTTAAACACTAAAACCTAATTTAACATGCTAACAACCCTAGCATCTTCGACACAAGCATGTGAACAACCTTCGACTTCATGCTTAATCCTGTCGAACCAAGAAGCTACCATTTGGCCATACTAGAGTTCGATCCAATATCTCATAGTTCGAGCACCCCTCTTTTAGCTAGGGCACCCCTTATATGGATACATTGCTCGGATCCTTAACGTCTTTTTCCATAACGCATGATTGTGTGCGAAACATGTAGCGGAACAGCAAATGCTATATCAGGGGTCGTTGGATTTAACTACGCTCCTTAAATTTCAAGGAATAAACTACCCGCTCTTGGAGTGGTTGATGTATCCTATGAGTAACAACACTAGTTTTTTTCCCACGCGAGTTATCTTTAAACCCTACAACAAATCCTAAAGCCTCAAACAGCCTTTATCACTATGGAGTCCTGATAAAACTAACATGGACCACCATCACATTATTCATCCGGATTATTATCCTCACTTTTATCTTCTTTGTCCATCATGGTGAACAAAAATACAACGACTTTGGCCAACGAGATTATGACGTCGAGGAAAGTGACGTTACTATGGACGAATTTCGTTGTCAGAACCAAACCTTGGAGGATAACATCTTTCAAATGCATCAGCACTAGCATGAGACGAACATGTGAAATAACCTTCTTCAACAGGAATGGACAGGCACCCTAATTCCTCTTGATATGAGAAGGATATGATGAAGACTCATAGACAGAAAGGTCGGTTTTTGCAGTGGTCTGTTGTTCCACCTTGGGAGTTATACTCAGGATAATAGTCATAACTATTGTTGAGGATTCAACTACAGACGGTGTTCGGACCACCGGAACAGTAATAGCCGCAGCAGCAAAAGCCGTCATCACTCGTTCTGAAGATTCAATCGTAAGACCTTGATCCCTAAGAAACTTCCACATACGGTCCATATTATCTACAACGTACAAGTTACACTTGTCAAAAAAATGGTGCCCATGCCCTCATCCTTACCAAAAATTCAGGCGCACTGAGAATCACATGAGTATCAATTCGCTTTTTCTTTCGCTGAGAAATGGGTACTTCTCTAGGGCCAAATCCTTCTTCATAACTGAGCCCCTGATACCAAGCACACATATCCTCTTTCATTTCCACCTCCTTGGAGGACAGAGGACTTGACCCGGTGTGATAAGAAGAAAGAGGCCGACATAAGTGACCTCGAGAACAATACTTCAAAAAACCACTCTTGCAAGAGCGAGAAATTCCCACTGAGCCCAAAGACAACAAAAGGAAAATTAAGCCTTGGGAATAATGGGTTTCACTAGCATGAAACGTTCAAGGAAGTCATCATAGTCATTGGTTAAAAATAGTTGAAGCAACGCACTTGAGGGTGAAAGAAGGTCAATCCCTGATCCCGAGCATCATCCCGAAAGGTGTAGGTCGCATAAAAGAGATCAAAAAGAGCTCTAGGGAAGGTTTCCAAGACTTATACTCGACACAGAGTAGGAACACCTTCATAAAAGTCCAAGTTCCGGGATAAAGTTGCGAGGTAGAAACTCTCAAATGGTTCATCACGACCACCTCGAAATCAGAAAAGGGAAAACGTATCCCTAACCCGGTGTAGAGCATTCGTACAAAGGAATTAAGTAACCTTCAAAGGATCTGTATATCCTCTTTGTTGGATCTACCAGAAGAACCAGCTAATTTGAGGGGTTGCATACCATAATATTGGCATTGTTTATAGCCTCGACGGTCTTCAAAATGGAGGAAGTCTCTACCACTTCGAAGGCCACCTAATGATATCTATCGGCGATGTCCGGCTCAACTAATCGAAGTCCTCATTCGGTCCAGCTCATCAGCTTTAAAATGATCATCATGATTTATCCAAGACATAATATTAGACTGTCCCAACACTCTAGATGATGCGCGATTTCAGCGTCGTCAGTCTCACGATTAGGGTTGGCAATGACTTTAAAAGGAGAACTTTGGGGGATTATGGTTATCACTTTTTCCTTCAGAATCTGGAGAATGAGTTACATGTCTTCAGCGTCGGTTGTGAACTCGTGATATTGGGATCTCTCCCCTATGGCGCAGTTGTGCCAACGGAGACTTGCCCTGGTCTGGTGGCTTGGTTTCCTTCGGAGGTTGTCTCTCTTATAATGGAGTTGATTGAGCGTATTGAAGGTTCTCCTTAATCCTAAGTATTTTACTGGCCAAAAATTGTGAGTTCTGTTGGGTACTATGTTGTAGACGCTTTCAAGCAAGTCAATGACTCTATACTCCAAAATTTTATTGTACTAGGTACAATAGGTTGTGAAGGAGGTTGATGGGATGGTTTATCCTAGCAACGTTGTTGTATAGGTTGGAAGAATGAGAGATCTTTGAATTCTCTTTGACCAAATCTTGGAGAAACAAAATCTTGTTGCATAGGGGCAGATGAAGATGCCACTAGAAATCGACTGTCTTCCACTGGAGAAGAGGGGAGGAAGAGGTGGGGCTTTGACAGCTTCAACGGTCACAACAATAGCTTGTCGTTGGATGGCAGATCAGGTGACTTTGGATGTGTTAGCTGAAGATTTCGTTTTGTAGTATTTATCCTTCGAAAAAGTAGAAAATCGAAGGAAAGATGGTTACTGATGGCCATCCCTTAAAAATAAAAGAATGACTACTGATGGTCATGCTTCGAGAGTAAAGATTTCTAAGTTCGCTATGAAGATAATGAATACTGAAAGCTAGTGAAAAGTATGTGTCTTCGGGGACTTAGACAAATTTATAAATATATTCAAGTATTACTACTTAGCGTGTTTTCTTTCGTAGTGTTTGTTTAATACACTGCCACGCGTCGAAGACAGACTCAGGCGGGAAGATTTGAAATTCGAAGACGGTTTCGTAACTGTCCAAATAACAAATGGCATCGCTAGAAGTTCTTATGAGAAACGTGGCAGAAGATTAGTATAGGACCGTTAAGGTCGAAACTAGTATAAATAGGAGTCTTAATGTTAGGATTCTGTGTGTTCATTTTGTACAAATCACTCACATATTTACTCAAGTATCAAGCGTTAAGAGAAAGAGTTCGCTGAGAAAATGTACGTATGAGACCACCGTTTTAATACATGTGTATTATCTTTTGTTTTTATCTTCCAGAATTACTGCATTTCGTTTACTTCTTGCCATTTACATTTATGTATCTTTACTTGAATGTCATTTACTTTCGAATTACTTTCATGTTATTTACTTTCAAAGTCTTTTACATTTCTGCAGTTTAAGATTCTTTACGTTTCAATAGTCCTTTTAATTTTCTATGTTATGTTACTTATCTTTTCATTGAAGTCACATTTATATATAACAAAGTGATTGTCAAGACTGTTTGTTCTTTAATCGAACAACGCTTATTGAAGAAGACAAATAATGAATATGGTTCGAATAAACGTTGATGACAATCTTCTTGACTATGTGTCCTAGGATCAATCTAGTCGATCCTGCGAGTAACCAAATCATATTTATTATAGTTTGGAAGACTAGCGGTTGTTTACCGGAAATCACCGTAAACAAATTGGCACACCCGGTGGGACAGTGTCAAGCAGATTGTTTTAATCAATAGCTTTATTTTTGTCTAGACAATATCAAGATCTTGTATGAACCTTAGGAACGGTAAATTAAAAAACAGTGCACAACCGATTCCCAAACGAAGGTACAACAGGAAAATGGTCGTTACGGCCAGTGCAGGGGGTAATCAAGATCCCCCACAAGGTTCAGGATCAGGAGCGGCAAATTCGACTTCTACTCAAGAAACACGAGATGCAACGGGTCCAAATGGATCGAGACCTGCAGATAATTCCCAGGCTTTGCCTGAAAATAATACAGGGCTTTCAGGGACTATTCCAGTTTCAGTGTCGACAACCGCACCCTCATCCACAAGCGCAGAGGACGTATTGTTTGCCTCGACAAATGCTGCAAATAATTTGCATGGTCAAGGCACGAATTCTGCTTTCGAATGGAGACCAAACAGTTCATATGGAATGCCATACCCATATGGAACAGACGTACGAGGGGCAGGATCTATATATGCCCCAACTAACAATGCGACATTTTCACCGAATGTTAGTTCAGTGGGTCGAAGTGCACATAACACTGGTTTTTCTACCCAGGTGCCTCACTTTACCACAAATAACCAAGCAGCATTTCGACAAGAAATGGATGCAAGCAACCATGATATGGTAGGGGTTTTGGCCAGAGAATTGACTTCAGTTTTAAGCCCAGTAATGGCAAATGTTACTACTACAAATAGAGAAAACATGGAGACTTTCCAAAAGATATCATCTCAAATGAATCGAATGGCAGAATTCATGGGAATAACACCACCTAAAAGGAAAGACAAACAGCCTTCGAATCAAGAAGAGAGGCCCATCTTAGAACGTGTACAACACATAGTTCCGTCATCTAGGACAGCCACTAGGGATGTAGGCCCCTCACGAAGAACAGAGATGTTCGAAGGAACTCCAATAATTAACTTAGAAGCTTCAAATCAAAGAACCGTCCCCGTTCGACAAGAAACGGAGGAGGAGTGACCCAGATTAAGGATTGTGGGTAGGAACGAACACCCAGACGAGGTTGTTCAAAGAGTCAGAAGAGAAAATCTGGCTACAGAAAATAACTTAACTGCCATGATAGAAAGGGTTATGGCCAATAATGGCCTTAGTACTGGACTTAGACGTCCAAACTATACATCCCCCATATCAGATTATGTCATGCAGACAGAATTGCCTAGGGGCACTAAGGTACCCAAATTTACAAAATTTTCAGGCGAAACTAATGAGTCAACGGTGGAACATATTGCTAGATATTTGACAGAAGCAGGAGACTTAGCGGGAAACGAGGATTTAAGGATCAAATATTTCCCTAGTTCGCTGACAAAAAATGCCTTCATTTGGTTTACTATTTTGCCACCAAATTCGATAGATGCATGGGCATACATGGAAAGGCTTTTCCATGAGCAATTCTACATGGGTCAAACTAAGATAAGTTTGAAAGAATTGGCCAGTGTTAAAAGAAAATTCACAGAAACAATTGATGATTATTTAAATAGGTTCCGTTTGTTGAAATCAAGGTGTTTTACAACAGTCCCAGAGCATGAACTTGTTGAAATGGCTGCAGGTGGTCTAGATTATTCAATAAGAAAGAAACTAGATACCCAATACCTTAGGGACATGGCCCAATTAGCAGACAGGGTTCGACAAGTCGAACGACTGAAGGCAGAAAAAGTTAGGGCGAATAAAAGTTATAAGAAAGAGAGAGTAGCGTACGTTGAAGCCGAGGACGCTGATGATGAGTCTTTCAATGACTCGTATAGCCCTGAAGAAGTCGAAATAGATTTAGCTGAATTGAAAGAAGCGCCACCTTACGCCTGCAAATTGCTAAATCCTGCCAATGGAAAAAACCCAGTAGAAAACGATAAGAATGATAGGTTCCCTAAGAAAACTTATACATTCGACATTACTAAGGGTGATGAAATATTTGATTTATTGGTAAAAGATGGCCAAATGATACTACCTCCAAATTCAAAAATTCCTCCGTTGGAACAACGGAAGAAAAGAGGTTTTTGTAAATATCATGGGTTTTTAGGCCATAAAACTTCTCAATGTTTTCTTTTCAGGGATCTAATTCAAAATGCTCTCAATGATGGGAGGTTGAAGTTTGCTGACAAGACCAAGAGTCATATGAGGGTCGATACCAATCCCCTAAACATTGCTGACGCTAGCCTCTGCGAGGTAGAAGACATCAACATGGTGGAGGCCTCTGAAGTTGAAGTTGTGGAGACTAAAGCAATGTTCAATGGAAAGCAGGCTACTGAAAGCCTAACAGGTGAAATAGTCTTCAACACTGTTGTTGAAGAATCTTCCAAGACAGAAATAACTGAAGCATCGAAGGAAGAAAACAGTGAGGCCACTGAAGACCTCAGGGTGAAACTCCAGAAAATCCAGATCTCTGAAGTTCCACCAGCAGCGGTTAACATGGTCAACGCCAGACGACCAGTGTCTGAATTTGGCGAACTAGAGACATGGCTGACGAGGCAAAATGGGGGCATCGAAGTTCCTCCAAGAACCGAAAGCCTCAAAGAATATCTCTGGAATTGCCACGAGAGAAATGGTGGTAAGCAATGGATGTGTCCAAGGTGTTCGATCATGCTGAATCGAAGGGTCGAAGCCAACTTCGAAAGGGTTCGACACGAAAGGTGGGAACACCCAGGAAGAGAGCCAAATCCCCTACTACAACTGTACCCAAAGATGGAGGAAAGCTTGGTAGGATTTTTGGTCAGATGCCACAAAGAAAACACTAAAGTTGCTCTCTGCCCAAGATGTGGGGCAGTCTATGACGAAATGCTAGCACGATCATTCGAACGTGTGTATTGTTACATGAGTCAAGAAACTCAGGGGTTGCGTCCTAACCTGTACGGTTTCGACATATGGACTCCAACAAAGAGGCCTGATGGCCCACACCCCAGAACTCGAAGGGTAACTTTCAGAATCCCTGCAGATGCGCCAAGGGATAGGTGGGTACAAGCTGATGCAAGAACCAACAAATGGCGAAGTTGGGACCAAGGTGGTAGAACTGCAATGGCATATAGGAAACAATTTCAAAGACCAAATCGAGAGGCATATCGATTAGAGAATTATAAAGGAAAAAATCCTATGTCTCGGTCCCAGTGGAGAAGGCATCAGAGAATAAAAAAGGCTCAGAAGGAATACAGGCCAAGAGAAGCTGGAGAATCTAATAGCAACCAAGTCCCATACCAGGGGACAAAGTCAAACAAACCTCCGGTGGAACGCAGATTATTCGAAGCTGAAAAACTCTTGGATGAAGAAGACAAGATGCGTTCAAATTCTTGGAAAGAAGAGGATAGAATGACAAATGATTTTGACTCTGATGGAGTGTCATCTATAAACTTGAATTGCAATGTTGTTTCCGTACTCCCTCACGGGTTTAATCAGGAAACTGAAGTAGAAGACTGTGAAGAGGCTGATATCGAGGAAATGACAAAACACAAACCTGTGTGTTACTATGTGCTGAATAATGGCGCAGTGGAAGAACAGAATGCTTTCTTCAAAAGGCCTGATGAGGGTATGCGAAATCATTTGAAGCCACTCTATATCAGGGCTAAGATTGAGAACGTTGGCATTAATAAAGTCCTAGTTGATGGGGGAGCAGCAGTGAACCTAATGCCTCAATACATGCTAAAAAGAATTGGTATGTTCGATACGGATATAAGGCCACATAACATGGTTTTATCTAACTACGAAGGCAAAATAGGACAAACACTGGGAGTTGTTCAAGTCAATTTGACAGTAGGCTCAGTTACCAGGCCAACCATGTTCATGGTTATACCAGCAAAGGCAAACTACAATCTTTTGCTTGGTAGGGAATGGATTCATGGGGTAGCAGCTGTGCCCTCAACAATGCATCAGAGGGTGACAATTTGGAGAGAAGATGGTATAGTGGAGAATATCGAAGGTGATCAGAGTTACTACATGGCTGAGGTCAACCAGGTGAACAAAACCAACTTCGACAGGAACCTGGCAAACATAGGCCCTTGTCATGCTGCAGAAGAAATGTATACCCCAAATAAAAATGCATTGTATTATTTAACTTTACACCCAAATGGATTCCAATGGGATAGAGAGATCATGGATGGTCCACCAGATACAGCACCATTGGAGAATTATCCGACAGTACGGCCAACAGGCTGGGACGATGACATTAATCATGTCTGAGTCTTCGTTCTTCGAAAAGATTTCGGCCTATGTGGCCGAGAACAAAAGGAAGGCGGCTCTCGAAGCCGAACTATCAGATACAAAGATAGATGCAGTTTTAACCAAAGAAGGAATAACAGAATTGGAGATACGTGCGAGTTTCGAACTCCCTGAACACACGGCTCCAGACGAAGAGATCATAAGAGAAGAACCAAACCAAAGGTTGGATGCAATATATGACGAGGAACCTTTGGGGTTCGAAAAAGACCCAATGGCGCCGAATATAAAGATGTTGGCCCAAGATCCACTTGAAGAAGTAAATCTTGGAAACAATGATCAAAAAAGGATAACATATATCAGCTCGAAACTAGAACCAGAATTGAAAGCAACGGTCATCAAAATGCTGAAAGAAAACAGAGATTGTTTTGCTTGGGACTATGATGAGATGCCTGGTCTAGGAAGGGATTTAGTCGAACTAAAATTACCAATAAAAGAAGGGAAGAAGCCCATAAAGCAAACTCCCAGAAGATTCGCGCCAGAGATTCACTCGAAGATTAAAGCAGAGGTCGAAAGACTCTTACGGTGCAAATTTATCCAAACTACAAGGTATGTTGAGTGGATTGCTAATATAGTACCTGTAATTAAAAAGAATGGCTCATTGAGAGTATGCATAGACTTTCGTGACCTTAATGCAGCTACTCCTAAAGACGAGTATCCCATGCCTATAGCAGAAATGCTAGTAGACTCAGCCGCAGGTTTTGAGTATTTGAGCATGTTGGATGGATATTCGGGATACAATCAAATTTTTATAGCAGAAGATGATGTATCCAAGACAGCATTTCGTTGCCCAGGGGCAATAGGCACTTACGAATGGGTTGTGATGCCTTTTGGTTTGAAAAACGCTGGGGCAACTTATCAAAGAGCAATGAATTCTATATTTCATGACTTCATAGAAACATTCATGCAAGTGTATATAGATGACATTGTGGTAAAATCTACCTCGGGTATGAGTCATCTCGATCATCTGAGCCAATCATTCGAAAGAATGAGGAAATATGGCTTGAAGATGAACCCCCTTAAATGTGCTTTCTTTGTGCAGGCAGGTGATTTCTTGGGGTTCGTAGTCCACAAAAAAGGCATAGAAATTAACCAGAACAAGACGAAAGCCATTAGGGAAACCAAGTCCCCATCCACGAAGAAAGAACTACAATCATTATTGGGCAAAATAAATTTCTTAAGGAGATTTATCTCTAACTTGAGTGGGCGCACGCAAGCTTTCTCGCCTCTACTTCGGCTTAAGCAAGGAAAATTCGAATGGCGTGCTGAACATCAAGAAGCTTTCGATCAGATAAAGCAATACTTGACTTGTCCACCAATTCTGTCTCCCCCAAATGGGAAGAAGCACATGCGCCTATACATTTCAGCATCAGATAAAACAATAGGCAGCATGCTTGCCCAGGAGGATGAGAATGGCATCGAAAGAGCCATTTATTACTTAAGTAGAGTACTCAATGATGCAGAGACTAGATATACTGATATAGAAAAACTCTGCCTTTGTTTGTATTTCTCCTGTATCAAACTTAAGTATTATATAAAGCCAGTTGATGTTTACGTTTCATCTCATTGTGATGTTATTAAACATATGTTATCTAAGCCAATACTACATAGTCGAATTGGCAAATGGGCTTTGGCCCTTACTGAATATTCATTAATATTTCAGCCTCTCAAGGCAATGAAAGGTCAGATTGTGTCAGACTTCATTGTCGACCATGCGGTGGTTGAGAATCATCAGCATTATGTGGACTTAAAACCTTGGAAGTTATACTTCGATGGTTCAACGCATAGAGAGGGTACTGGGGTTGGAATATTGATAATTTCTCCTGATGGAATTCCAACAAAGCTCAAGTTTAAAATCGAAGGTCCATTATGCTCCAACAATGAAGCTGAATACGAAGCATTAATTGCTGGACTTGAGGCTTTGTTAGAATTGGGGGCAACCAGAGTCGAAATTAAAGGAGACTCCGAATTGGTCATCAAACAATTGACAAAGGAGTACAAGTGTATCAAAGAGAATTTGATTATGTATTTTGTCATCGCAAATAGGCTACTCAAGAAATTCGAATACGTGGAATTAAAACACGTATCAAGGGTGAATAACCAGGAAGCAAACGACTTGGCACAATTAGCTTCAGGATATAAAGTATCAAAAGAAAAGTTGGAGGAATTGATTGAAGTAAGAGGAAGAGCAATGTTTACTAAACTTTCGCCAAGTGATCTAGAGAACTCACAATTGGGTTATGCCAACAAAGAACAATTCGAAGTACTAAATATAGACTCGTTGGCAGACACAGATTGGAGGAGTCCAATTATTAGCTACCTAAAAGACCCTTCGACGGATACAGACAGGAGAATCAAGTATAGAGCATTGTCATATTTTTTGATGGGAAATGAATTATTCAAGAAAACTCCTGAAGGGGTATTGTTGAAATGCTTGGGTGAAGCAGAAGCATATTTGGCTCTGTCGAACGTACATAGTGGAGCATGTGGTGCACATCAAGCAGGACACAAAATGAAATGGCTCTTGTTTCGTTATGGGATGTATTGGCCTACGATGTTAAAGGATTGCATAGAGTTTGCGAAAGGATGCCAAGAGTGCCAAGAACATGCAGGTATCCAACATGCTCCAGCAAACGAATTAAGTACGATAGTAAAACCATGGCTTTTCAGGGGATGGGCATTAGATTTGATTGGAGAAATTCATCCCAAGTCATCTAAAGGTCAAAGGTACATTTTGGTAGGAATATACTATTTCACAAAATGGGTCGAAGCAATACCACTGGCAAATGTGGACCAAGAGGCTGTGATTGAGTTTATTCAGAAACACATTATATATAGGTTTGGAATCCCAGAAAGTATAACAACTGATCAGGGATCAGTCTTTACTGGACGAAAAATGCAAGACTTTGCCAGAGAAATAGGTTTCAAGTTATTTACTTCTACACCTTATTACGCCCAAGCAAATGGACAGGTTGAAGCAGCAAACAAAATAATAATTGGCCTTATTAAGAAACATGTGGGAAAGAAACCTAAGAATTGGCATAAGACTTTAGATCAAGCGCTCTGGGCTTGTCGGACATCTCCAAAAGAAGCCACAAATACAACTCCTTTCCAGTTGACATTTGGACATGATGCAGTACTCCCAATTGAGATATGTTTGCAATCGGTAAGAATACAAAGACAAGCAGACATTCCTCCCAACGTGTACTGGGAGTTAATGATGAATGAGTTAGTAGATTTGGACGAAGATAGACTTCGGGCACTGGAAATGATAAAAAGGCAAAAGGAAAGAGTGTCCAGAGCATATAATAAAAAGGTGAAAGGTAAAACTTTTGTTAATAATGACTTAGTTTGGAAAGTTATTTTACCTGTAGATCGAAAGAATCAGGCACTTGGTAAATGGTCCCCACATTGGGAAGGACCCTTTCGAATCTTGAAAGTATTCTCGAACAATGCTTACGAAATTGAAGAATTAGCAGAAGATCGTAGGATCTTAAGAGTAAACGGGAAATATTTGAAGAAATATAAACCAAGTATGCACGAAGTAAGGATTGCAAAAACGTAGATACTCAGGGTACTACGAAAAGCCAAAATGGTCAGGCATGTGTCAAAACATATACGCTACGTTGATCAAAATGGCTTTGCGATCAGAATAAATTTTAAATGGAAGGAAAAGAGTCTAAGGAGACACCAAAAGTGTTTTTCATTTAAAAAGCATGGAAGTACATGCATTACAAGGGATCCAAAGAACAGGATCCAAGAAAAAAAAAAAGGGGCATATAAATATAAAAAAAAACCCTAAGGAGGAAACTAGCTAGTTGATCCTTTGGTCCAAGCCTTCCAAGGACAGCACAGGCGAAGGTTCAGCTTCAAACATATCTCTGGCTCCAGAGCCACGCATCCGCCTCACTATACCTTTCTTCAGGAAAATGTAACTGAGGAGTCTCCCGTAAGGAAGACAAGTCACACTCCCCCGACGGTCAACACCGATAGAGACAGCTTTAACAAGTCCTTTAAAGATCATTAAAGGAATGTTAATTTTCCTCCCTCGAAGACCACAGAGGATGAACTCTAAGTCTTCAACCATGATGTTGTTTTCATCGATCTGCCGAGGTTGGAAGTTCCCCACGAGCATCTGGTGCCAGATCCTGATGACTTTGGCACTGAAGCGGTCATTGTCCATAAGAGTTCTCAACATGAGATGAGTAGTCATGCTGAAACTGTTGTCATCAAAAGTTTCACCAGAGTTATTGCATCTTATTAGGTTGGCAATGGTGGTGGGAGTGATGCTGAGACGAGCGTGTCGAATTTCAGAATCAATGGTGGTCCTACCTTCAGCATCTATGCGTAAAGACGCATTCATCCAGAATTCTGCCAACATGTTGGGATAAATAGCACCCTCCAAGACTTCTTCAAAATAGAAGTCCAGTTCTTGGTTGACAAAGAGGTTTTCGATGTTGATGAAATGACGAACGAGTTCATCCTCAGAGAGTCTGAATTCGCCTCTGATGAGGGCTTTGATGTCATTAAAGAAGAGAGGTTCATCCATTGCAAGATAAGAAAGGTGTTCTGAGAGAGAAGTTGTGTGTTTTCTTTTTCTGTGTTTGGTTTGGAGAGAAAGCGCATGAATGAAGAAATGAAGACAATATTTGGCCCTTTATATAGACTGGGAATACGGAAGGGTGGTTTTTAATTGTTAATGAGTGATTGGACTGCGGTTGGTTTTCCAAAGAAAGACGTTATGGCTGCCGCCGTTTCCCGCCCTTGGAAGTTGAGAAGTAATCATGAAACTGATGCACGCACGTCTTAAACCGACGTTTTGGAGAAAGTGAAGTCACTGTCTAGTAATGATTATGGCTAGAGAAGGGGAAACGTCAAGTCTAGAGGCAAGGATGTTGCGAAAGATGTTCAGGTTCTACACGTTGCATTAAATAAAAAGCACTGTAGAGAATCTCAATATATATTTTGACAGAAATGTTTCGATTCGCTAAAAGTAATGCTGGCAAACATTATCGATATAAATGGGAGTCAAGCATACAAATATTATGAGTCTACAATAGTTTCGATTACAAGACAAAGGTGCAACAAGTAACAGGACTGAAAACATCTAGTTAAAATCCTTAGGGAGATCCGTTTTGATCTTCAAGTATTGAGTCTCCCACGAAGACATGCGAAGCTCAATTAGTGCCCGTTTTTTCTTCAATCTTTCGATTTCGGGCACTAATTTCTGTGCAGTCTCGAAATGTCTAATTCTCGACTGCACCACTTCGAGCAAATCTTGTTGGTTAGATTTTTGTATGGCTGCCTGACAACGTTCAGCTTCTTTTATCTTGTCCTCGAGTGCCTTTATATCTCGTTTCCAGGAGTTGATGTTCTTCTCATAATCATCGAAGGCCTTCTGATTTTCTGAATGTTTAAGCTTGAGGGCCTCACCTTGTTTCGTTGCGTCCACAGCAGAGTTCCATGAAGAGTCATGAGAGGCCATTGTCTCAGATAGTTCTTTTTTGACATTTTGCTTTCGAAGAATGTTGGCCTGGAGTTGCTCGAGTAGAGAGCCCAACAGAACAATTACCTCTGAAACTTCTGTGGAAACTTGAAGCAAATCTACCTTCTTTAGAAGTTGATTTAAGTTGTGACTCTTAATAGGTTCCCGGTTGAGAACGTCTACAAGATTGACCCCAAAGAATCTCTCCTTTATTTGTCGGAGGAGGCTAGGAATATCTTCTTTATCACTAGATTCTACAGTTGCAGCTGGAGAGACATTAAGTTCCGAAGACGAAGAAGTATTCGCATCCATGATGGCCTTTAAGAAACTAAGAGGATCAGTTTGCTTGAGTTGTTCCAGCTCCAAAGGAGTAGGCTTCACGGGGGCAAGCGTCGAAGTTGTCTCAGGAATGGTTTTCGTATCAAGAGTCGAAGTCCCTTGAGGATCTTGTTTTTCTGGTTGAGAAATTTCTTCCATAGCATCTTGCTCCGACGCAGTATCTTCACTGTCATGTGTTTGGGGGTTCACATTGTCGCTGCCTGAGAATGGGTGATCTTCTTCCAAATTTTTGTCTTGATGAGTAGGTGGGGATTCGTCAGTGGAGTGACTTTCTTCGACTGGTTCATTAGGCAATATGGTAGCAATTGGCCTAACGTCTTCAAAGACTGGCGAGAGAACATGAGTTTGATTTTGAGAGGTACCTATGTTAAACAAAGCAAAGTTAGTCATAAAGATAAGCCTTTGAGGGGTTTAGTTGACGAAAGTTAAAGTTTGACAATTACCGTAAAGTTTGTCAACATTAATGGTAAAGCCATGGTCCTTGAAACCTGAAGTGGCAGTGCCAGCGTCTTCCTGCAATAACAAGGTAAATGTCAGTTTAATTATTTGGTTAAGATCACAAGATAATATGTGGGGTAGAACCCAAATACCTTGGTTGAGATATTGTCTGGACTTGAATTATGACTTTCCACAACGAAAGCATTACTAGCAGTTTTCAAAGGAGACTCTTCAGAGGACGCCTTATCACCAGGAGAAACAGTTTTAGAGGGGCTTGTCCTTTTCCCTTTTCTTGAAGGGGTAACAGCTTTTTGTCTCTTTTTGTGTCCTTGTCGAGTGTGGGGAGGGGATTTATCTTCGCCATCTGAGGCAGCTGTTGAGGAAGCTTTCCGCTTGGAACCTGTTGGGGGTTTCGAGCTCTGGCAAATAGACGATAAGTAAGATGGATACTACTCATAGATTGTACAAAATCAAGGATATAAGATGAGTATGTACCGTGGGCTTCTTGCCAGTAACGATGGAATCACTTTCACTTGGTTTGTTGCTCTTAGATGCCCCAGAATCTTTTTGGGCAGAAGCTTCCTTGATCTTCCTCCTTCGTGCAACAGTTGTAGTTGAAACTGAAATCAGTATATCAGCAAAGAAAAGAAAAGTCAGTCGAAAAGATTGTCTTAATCCAAACCTTCAGGTATTGGGGTCAGGACACGAACATGTTTAAGATCTATATGAAGATGTCCTTTGAAAGTATCCAAGGTATGCTTAGTCGGAACCACTCGTTCAGCGCGTTTTTTGGTACTCTCTCGAAGAATTTTGAGAGCATTCCCACACACGAACCAGTCTGGGAAAGGAGGACTTAGAGCCACACCAAAATCAGCACTTGGTAGTGGAGGGAATTTTGGAGGATTAAGTTTGAAAGCCACTTCATAACGTAGTTCTGGTCGAACATACGAGGGCAACTTCAACTTATCCAGTTTGGCGGAAAACTTTTCGCGCAAAATGACTGCAGCCTCACGAACGGTCCGACTAAGATCATCAGGCCTGTAGATAGTTTCAAAGAATTTTTGAAAAGCTTGGATTTCTTTAATATGAGTTGAAGTACCTTTTTGAAAATTCTCCTGCACATCAGTAAAAGCTGCAGTTAGTTCTTGAGCAAGGCTATCAGCATCAAAGATTTGGGAGCTATAATAATCCGTCCACCAATGATGAAAGTCTGGTGTAGAATAAAAAGCAGGTTCGAAAGAGACAGGAGGAAGATTGGTGATGCCAACGTATTTGTTGATTTTTGTTATACATTCTTCTTCAGTTAAGTACAAGGTATGGAAACACATATGGTTTCTTTTCTCATATAAACACTTGGGTTTTATTTGAACCAACCCAAACTGTCTCGAGACCAAATTTGGTTGGTAGCACACGAGAATACATTGACCTTTTGATGGTCGAAGGCGATGGGAAAATAACCTTGGAGTTAGAAAGGCTTCCCAAATTTCCATAGACTCAGTTTGTTGATCCTGAGATGTTGATGGAAATTTTCGAGTAAACCATTCAGGACCTATTGTTCTGTGTACAAAGGGGGCCATAGAAGGATCGAACTGGTTACGCCGGGCAAACATCATTGAATACGCCAAGAAGTGTTCACGGAGCTTTCCAATTTCTTCTTTTGGAGTTAGGTAAGCTAATTTGGTCCCTTCTATAGTTCGATTCTTGATTTTGCTATCCTCCTCATTGACGCTTCCTCGAAAGGGAAGATGAGTTTCGAATGTAGCATTAAGCCACAGTTGTAATAGCCAGAAAGGGCCAGCATAAAGTAAACTACCGGATTTGAAATTCTTGGTAAGGGTTGCAGCTTCGCTGAGGTTTTCATAAAGAGACCCTAAAAGCAGTTGGCTGAGGTTGATCTTTTTTCCAGCATGCAACTGATTAGCCATGCAAAGGTATCTCTTTGCAACTTGAATAGATCTTGAGCAGAAGGCACATCGTGAAAGCCATAGCGCTAGAAAAGCAATATGTTCTTCATCGGATACTGCCGTTTCGGTGGTAATATGATGATTCTGGATGAATGCAGTATAAGTGACTTGTGAGTCATTAAAACCAATAGTATCATCATCCATTTCGTTAGGATCGAAGGTTTCGGCAGTTGGTCGAAGTCCTGTAATCGCAGCCACATCAAAAAGAGTAGGGGTAACCATTCCACAGGGGAGATGGAAAGTGTTGTGAGAAGCATCCCAAAAGTGAACTGCTGCTACTAACATAGGTTGGTTGTATTCTAAACCTGTCTTTGACAGTTGAATCAAATCGTATATTCCTAACGATTTCCAGAAGGATTCTTTCTGTTTCTCTACTTTTTCTAACCAGGCATAGTACAAATCAGGATCTTTGGCCAAAGGAATTGACCTAAACACTTTTACAGAGTTGGTCATATAGTTTAACCTAATTTTCGCTAAAGCTAAAGGAGTTACAGTTGGAGTTTCTTCCATGTTAGCGGATTTTCCTGAGGGAGAACAGCCATCTTCATCTATCCTAATTTTGCTAACTAATGGTCTAGTCTTGTAATAAGCAGGGAAGAATCTATTCAGAGATGGGATATTTTCACCTGGTAATGGACCCATAAAAGCGAGAGATTTTCCAGAAAGTTCAAAGGGAATGATTACCTGGGAAGCGTAAATAGCGCGTATTTCTTCGGTGTTAGGGTTTTGAACGTGCTCTTGTTCCCCAGACCGTGTTGTTGATTGGAGCTTCAGAGCAGGTTGAAGAACATTTGAAGATGAAGCCATAGAGAAATTTCTGATTAAGAGAGCGAGATTTTGAAGAGATTGAAGATGTTTGGTTTTTTTGAAGAAGATGAAGAAATAGGAATGAAAGGTTGTGTAGAAGTGCAAGACCAAGTATTTAAAGGTTTAACGGAAACCTTTTTTAAATCTTTTGGGTAAAATTCAAGGAACACGTGGCGGCTGGTGATTTAATCCAACGGCGGTCGAATAAAGTTAGCTTCACTCCTAGTGTGTAGGAGTAATGATCAAGAAGTAAAGTTAAAACGTGGGAATGTAAGTTATGAGAAGACATCTTTGAAAATGACAAGACGTTTCGGAAACAGGGTCATCAATGATTATGACGTTAGTCAGCGGTCTTGGAACTCTCAAAGATCAATAAAGAACGAAATCTTATAATGACAAGAAACGCCTATTTCTGTTGACTCTCGAAACAGGCATTTATTGGGGGCAATTTGTTAGCTGAAGATTTCGTTTTGTAGTATTTATCCTTCGAAAAAGTAGAAAATCGAAGGAAAGATGGTTACTGATGGCCATCCCTTAAAAATAAAAGAATGACTACTGATGGTCATGCTTCGAGAGTAAAGATTTCTAAGTTCGCTATGAAGATAATGAATACTGAAAGCTAGTGAAAAGTATGTGTCTTCGGGGACTTAGACAAATTTATAAATATATTCAAGTATTACTACTTAGCGTGTTTTCTTTCGTAGTGTTTGTTTAATACACTGCCACGCGTCGAAGACAGACTCAGGCGGGAAGATTTGAAATTCGAAGACGGTTTCGTAACTGTCCAAATAACAGATGGCATCGCTAGAAGTTCTTATGAGAAACGTGGCAGAAGATTAGTATAGGACCGTTAAGGTCGAAACTAGTATAAATAGGAGTCTTAATGTTAGGATTCTGTGTGTTCATTTTGTACAAATCACTCACATATTTACTCAAGTATCAAGCGTTAAGAGAAAGAGTTCGCTGAGAAAATGTACGTATGACACCACCATTTTAATACATGTGTATTATCTTTTGTTTTTATCTTCCAGAATTACTGCATTTCGTTTACTTCTTGCCATTTACATTTCTGTATCTTTACTTGAATGTCATTTACTTTCGAATTACTTTCATGTTATTTACTTTCAAAGTCTTTTACATTTCTGCAGTTTAAGATTCTTTACGTTTCAATAGTCCTTTTAATTTTCTATGTTATGTTACTTATCTTTTCATTGAAGTCACATTTATATATAACAAAGTGATTGTCAAGACTGTTTGTTCTTTAATCGAACAACGCTTATTGAAGAAGACAAATAATGAATATGGTTCGAATAAACGTTGTTGACAATCTTCTTGACTATGTGTCCTAGGATCAATCTAGTCGATCCTGCGAGTAACCAAATCATATTTATTATAGTTTGGAAGACTAGCGGTTGTTTACCGGAAATCACCGTAAACAGGATGTCACCATGCTTAATGAATCTCATAATAGATATGTCTGAGGAGGAGATTGAAGTTTTAAGAAAGGAATCAGTATCTAGATATTTGGTGGAGAAATATTGGTTTTTCGTGAAAATCAGCGGGAATAAGAAAATCTTGTATGCATCTTTTGTATCAAATGTAAGAGAATTACTATGCTTAAATAATGGTTTAATACCATTTTTTTACGATTGGTTTGGACCTGAGATCAATAACAATTTTTTTATTAAACAATCATGTTGGAGCTTATTAACTATCAGTACTAAAGTTTGGAAGCTGAAGGAGAAATTGACGTGTAAAACATGTTACTCTTAGAGATGTTTCATTTTCACCGATGTTGCACTCAAGGTTTAAATCATAGTTAGATTGTATTATCAAAAGTTGTTTGAAGTTGAGTGAACATATCAAGTAAAAATGATTGATTAATCTTGAATTAAACGAACATAAGACAAAATGAGTTGAAAGAGATGTTAAAAGAGAGTACATAGCTTCTCTTTTAAGATAGGGCTTTGAATTTGTTTAAAGTTAGAAGTTTTTTAGCGTTGAAAAACAAAACTTTAATGTAAGTGAAGGAAGCTAACTCTCTGCTTCAGCATTAGGTTATCTTCAATTCTTGATTTAGGAGGTTGTTCAAAGATGACTGGAAAAGTTTCCTTGAGATCACAGTTTGTTGGAAATTTGGGTTGTTAGAAATGTATTCTTTTCGAAGATGAATTTTAAAAAGTTGGGTTGATAGGGATGCTATTCTTTTCGAAGATAGAATTTTAGTAAAGTTAAATATTTTTGGGTTTTTAAGTTAGAGAGAGGTTTTTAGTCAAATATAACCATGTAAAGATTTTATGGTCAAATTGGGTTGTCATCCCTTTTGTAGCGTTAAGTTGATGTAGCCTATATGTTGGTCTTCTGTTGGTGAGGTCTTTGCTTATAAGAAAACATTCACCATGGCCCAACCTGCCTTTCTAAAGGCATTAGTATAATATTAAGAAGTAAATATTTGAACTCAGTGCCAAGCAAATTTTTAGTTATTTTTCTTAACAAGTGGAAAAGCCATTAGAAATTATTAACTTGATTAAGTTGGCAAATCAAACACAAACACATGACTAGTACTAAATTATCATTATGAGAAACAATATAAGAATTTTATATTTGAAACAATAAACTCATTAAAACATACTAAACTCATTAAAACTCAATAGTCTATTGAAGACAAAAAAACCCAAAATCATAATATAAACTAAATGGTGATGTGCTCAATCTAACACTTGATTTCCTTCAATCCATAGGCAAAGTAGATAAAAGTTGGATCAGTGGCGCCATCTTTGTAATAAGCAAAAACCAAACTTCCATCATCATGCATGCTTTCACCAACAAAACTGCACAATTATTCATTCATTATTAGATTACTAACTATTATTTATGCAAACCAAACAATATAATAATAACTGTGAATGACTTACAATTGAAGGTCCTTGAGTTTTGGTAGCAGAAACTTAGTTGCTCCTTCAACGTGTTTCTTGAAAATCTCTTGCTTCTCTGCCTCTAACTTTGGTGTAAGCAATTTGATGTATCTTTTCATAAAAGTAACAAACTGTTTCTTATCAAAAGCAGGTTGTTCTTGTAATCTGAAAGTGTCTACAATGTCGACAACCTTAACAGCTTGATCATCAACACCTTCATCCTCAGCACCACCTTCAGCAGAAGGGTTAGCACCAATATCTACATCCACAGCTCCTTGAACAACCCACTTTCCTTCGACTTCCCAGAGTAAGCCATTCTCAATTTCCTTATAGGGGAAAGAGTCTGACAGAAGTTCATCACCTACAAATTCATCAACAATGTAAAGTTCATAAGTCAAAGCATTTAACGATTTCAATGTACTGGTCAATAATTAGGTCAGGATAATCATGTAGCAAGGGTTAATCTGAATGAAAAATTAGACCAAAAAAATTCTAATATTTTTTGTGGGATAATAATGAAAGCTATTTCCCACTTCAAATTAACCCTCGGTTAATTAAACCCCATAACACAAACAGAAAACATCATATTTATTCTCAAACCTTAAACTCTGTTTTTTTTTAAACAAGAACAAGTTTTTAACATTCGTTACAAATATCAAAATCCAATGAAAAACAAAGGAGAAAAAGAACACGGTTTACCGGTAAGAAGATCCTGGTAGACAAGCATGATGTTGTTGATTGTGCGGAGAGAAAAATAAAGAATTATAGGAAGAAGAGGATAACTGAGGGAAAAAGGTAATTGGCGAATGAATGAGAGTAGGTTTCGGATGAAGCGGTGGTGACTATTTATAGAAGAGTTGAAGAGATATCAGGATTGGAATTTTTATATTTAGATTGCTACAAAATTTGTTGCGGATATTTTGGAATATTCCAAATCTTACGCTAATTATGCTCACTTTTTTTGTTTGTTATATTTTAGTATTTGTTTTATCTTTTACTTTTTTTAATACGGATAGTTAGTTTTTTTTCAAATTTAAAGAAAATTCGCATTATCTCTTTTTTACATCGTGATTATTGTATTTGTCAAGTGCGGATTACTTTTCATTAATTTTACTTTAATAATATTATTTTACTATATTTAATTAATTAAAAAAATTGCATGTCGTATTTCTAATTTTTAAATTAAAAATTTAATATTGTTTCATTCAAATAAAACAAAAACAAATACTTTCTCTAATATTTTTAGGATTTAATGGAAATGCACTGACAGTGTAAAGCAGTTTTACACTGTAAGTGAAATCCAAACCGTTAAATTTTATAAAAGTTTGACATTTTTTTAAAATTAAATATAAAGTATTTATTTTTAAGGGTTGTGATGCACTGACCGTGTAAAAAATTTTACACTGACAGTGCACTACCTTTAAGCTCATATTTTTATTCCTTCAAATTTAATAAATAATACATTAGATTACAAATCTTCCTGTTTTGTCTCATGAAATCAATTCTCTATTTTAAAATCAAACAGTTTTGATTTCTTACTTTAAATTCAAACAATTTTAGTCCTCTCTCATATTTTTTTTTATAGTAAATCGATGAGATTTTTTTAATTTAATGTATGTTTGGACTCACGGTGAACATAATTGATTTTGACAGAATTGAGGTTGATGGAATTAATTTTAACATAATTGAGTTTATCAGAATTAATTTACGCTTGAATACGTTTATGTAAAAGCGAGTTAAACAGTACATTTCAGTGTAAAAATCACGTTTAAATTTAGAATCTATAAATTCTAACTTCTAGTATAATCAATTCTGCTTTAGAAGAACCAAAATCTTCAAAATCACTCCAAAATCAATTCTATACTTTTAGAATTGTTTTTGGTCCTTCCAAAAGTCAAACCAAACATACACTTATATTTTTATCTAGAAAGTTCCATAATAAATTTATATACGATGATTTGACATGTTTTACAAATGATTTATCATTTTAAAATTGAAAACATCGTTAATTTTAAATAAAATATATTATAGGGAGCTAAAATTATTTAAATTTAAAATAAAAAATTAAAATTATTTAAATGAATCAGGTAAAACCAATGTTTTAAAAACTAAAAGATATATCTAAAAGATAAAAAATAACAATAAAAGAGATATAGTAAATATTAAATATTTTAACAATTTAATTAATATGAAAAAAATCATAATATATATATATATATATATATATATATATATATATATATATATATATATATATATATATATATATATATGGATGGTCAGAGGCTTCAGTGATTTTTTGGGGTTTATGACTTGCTCACGGTGATGAGAAACTCTATTCAATGGTGTTATTAACTATTGAGAGAGCAGGCTCGTGAGAGGCGAGAAGCTCTGTATTCTTGGGGTATTTTGTGTATATTCTGAGTTGTCTTTCCTCATGCTAGTGATGAGGTATCTATAGAGATCACATGACTTGTAGTTAGGATTTTTCGAGAATAACAACCGCCCACTTAATCACGGTAGTGGACCGTTGAATCCCTATTTTTTGGGAAGACATGGTCCAGTCCCTTTATTATGGCTTTTCTCTGACCAAGACATATCATTTCACATGTTTTTCTAAAAATGGGTGAGTGAGATCATTTAAGGCGAGGTTTCCCTAGTGGCGGGCGATGTAAGGAAGTCGCCCCCTTACTAGCTGCATAGTCCACTCGCCCTTAATAGGTGCCTCGCGAGTTTATGTGTTTGGGCATATCTGATGAGACTCCAATTTTCTCAGGCGAGATTATATGTTAAGCTTATTTGATAAGACTCTACGTCCCTTAGGCGAGGCGTTGAGTCTCACGGGAAATACTTTAATCCAAACCTTCATGCAAGACTCTTAAGTTAACTGTCTCGGGTCAGACTTCATTCCCATAGGCGAGACCTTAGGCTGGATCCTATTTTAGGATACTTCAAGTCCTTTAGCCGAGGCATTTACATGAGTCTCTTTGACGGGACTATAACTCCTTCAGACGAGATTATATATTGAGCTTGTCTGATGAAACTCTAAGTCCCTTAAGTGAGGCATTGAGTCTCTCGGGAAAGACTTCAATCCAAACCCTCTTGCAATACTTTGAGGTTAAGTATCTCATGCCTTACTTCGGTCAAGTTCCTCAGGCTTGATTTTGTCTAAGGAGTCTTCAAGTCCCTCGGGAAAGGCTTTTAGATAGGTCTCTTTAATGGGATTCTAATTCCTTTAGGTTAGATTATTTTTAGCCTCTCTAATGAGACTCCAAGACCCTCAGGCTAGGCGTTAAGTCTCTTGGAAAAGACTTTAGTTCAAATCCTCAAGTAAGACTTTTAGGTCAAGTCTCGCGGGTCAGACTTCAGCCGAGCTCCTCAGGCGAGCCTTTAGGCTAGATATTGTTTGAGGAGACTTCAAGTCCCTCAAGAGAGGCATTTAGAAGAGGCGTTGAGTCTCTCAGTTAAAAGTGAAATCCTTTGAATAAATCATATAATATGTTGTACCAAAAAAAGATTGTGTACAATATTTATATAAAAGTGCATTTTACTCTAATTAAATTTAATCAACTAAATATTTATCAAAAAAATTATTAAAGATGAAAAATAAACAAAGATTGAACCAAGGTGAACGCCTCTGAACAAATCGTTGACAATATGTTTTATCAAAAAAAAATTGCGTACACTATTTGTATAAGCATGCTTTTTACTATGGAAATGGATCCTCTGCTGCCAATGTCTGCAGCTATCCTTCTCCTACTTGATCTAATGGCCCATAACTAATACAAATTAAATAAATAAAATGAAATTGATTTGAAGAGAGGGAAAATAAATGAACAAATGGCTTAAATGAAAGTAGGATGGGCAACACCAAAGAGCACATAGGAGAGGATCCAAATCCTTTTACTATAAATAAAGTTAATTAATTAAATATTTATCAAAAAATATTGACTAAAGATGAAAAATAAACAAAGATCGAACTAAGGTGAACGAACGCCTTTGAACAAATTGTATACAATATGATGTATTAAAAAAATATTTGGCACATGTATTTGTATAAGAGTGCGTTTTGCTCTAAATAAAGTTAATTAATTAAAGGGTTAATGTGGACCTCCGTTTTTTAATTCCGGGCCATACCTCTGTTCTGTAGAGATACGTGAACTGACTCTTTTTTATCGCTTAATGCTTTCGCATTTTTGAAAATTCACAGAGTCGCCACCGACCTTTTATTTTATCCAATTAAGGAAAGGTTTATAAAAGAAACAGAAAAAAGACCTTTAAGAAATTCTGGGTAAGGGGGTAGGTTATACAAAGGGAAGGTGTTAGCACCCTTTGTATCCATGGTTATCCATGGGCTTTTAAGTTTGCTTAGCTCACTTGTTTTTCGATCACTTTTCAATTGCTCTGAAATTGCTCATATGTGGTTTCAAATACCTTTGTAAATTGAATTTTGTAATGATCCGTGTGCGGATGTATACAAAATGCTTGTTTATCTTTCGAAAGATGTTTTGAAAAGAACGTTAACTTTGTAATGATCTGTGTTTGGATGTATACAAAGTATTGTCTTTTTTGAAAGTTTTGTTTTGAAAAACAACAGTGTATGAGAATTTTGTTTGTTTTGATTTTGAGCAAGCAAACTTAGGAGGTCTACCCTGAGTTGTAAGGTCTTTATCCTATTTCCTTTAAAAATCTATCCTTTCACCGGATATAAACGCAAGGTTCGATTTTGTACTCAAAACAGTGGAATTTTGACTTTGATTTTGAAAAGAATGAGAAGGGATTACCTTAAAAGGTGCAAGTGTGATTGTGTTTGTATTCAGATATTTTATCTTTGAAGTTAGTGATCTAACGGTTCAATTTTATCTTTGACATACACGCAGTTTATATTTGCTGGAAATTAAAATGCGGAAATGTAAAGTGCGGAAAGTAAATCTACGCTATTACATCGATTGTGCGGGAAATGTAAACTAGCCTATTTACATGAATTTGACATCCTATACATTTATCTAGGAATTTAAATTGCAAGAAAAATAAAGGCATGTTTTTTTGGATTTTTTATGATTTATTTTAATTATAATTAATGCATGATTAATTAAATTAAAATGAAGAAAAAAGATGAAAATAGATTTAAACCTAGAAATTAAGTTTAAAATATGTACAAAATATTTGTCAATTAATTTTAAAACAAAACTAATTTTTTTGGAATTTTTGGAATTGATTTGAAATTGATTTAAGTTAATTAAAACATAATTATGCAAATAATTATACAAATAATTAAAACTTAAAGATAAAATTATTCAAAATATGTACAAAATTAGTTTATAATATATAAACAATATTTAATATAAAGAACAATTTTTTGTGATTTTTTTGATTGGTTAGAATAATTAAAAAGCAAATATATAAATATATACTAATTAATTATGCAAAATATTGAAATTATGAAGAAAAATAAAATATTTTTATTTCAGAAAATAATATATTATTTTAGAAGTCTAAAAATATTTTTTGTGTATTTTTTTGGATTTTTAAAACTATTTTTAATTAATTTAACAAAGAAATTAAAATAAAATAGAAAATAAAAAGGATACTGATCATGTGTGGTTGGATTGAGGGTCCATGATAAGGATTGTTTGATCTGGCGCGTTGGATGATTCATTAAATGAGATCAGATGGTCCAGACTTTGAGGCACATGGTACACGTTACACCTGCAAAGCACAGAATCAGAGATAAATTTAAAAAAACACGCGCGCGTCTGAACCAATGGGGGGAAGACACGTCTTCGTCTTCAACCTTCAGACAAGACTTTCAACAGCGCTTTTGCAAAAAAGCGCTATAATAAGTGAACCCTAATTCTGCAAAATAACGAATAGGGGTAAACAAGCAAATAAATTTGGCGCGATGGTACCATTCAACTCGTCTTGTTCCACTGAATGTAACCATGTCTTTAATTTGCTTTAATTTTGGCCCTATTGAAGAACCCTAATTTTGAGCTAAGAAAACCCTAAAATGGTATATGCTATAAACAGCCATTAAAATCCAATTGAAGCTCCAGAAACGACCAGAGCTTCAAACCAAACACAATTATGCATCTACATCTTGTTAAATATGCGTGTGTTATGAGATATAAGTTGGTTTTAGTTTGAACAAACCGTTGCCTATATAGCTCGATTCAGTGATGTTTAAGACTTGCAATTGATTGGAATAGTTTCAGTGAAGCTCAGAGATGATGTTTGAATGCTTAGTTTGTATTGAAATGGACTGAAATTAAAAACTCGAATTTGAATTTTCTTTGAATTTTTTTCAAGTGGTTACAAGTGTATATGAGCAAGGCTTTGTTTCTGATTCGTGTGTCCTTTGTTACTGAAGCATGCTAGCCTATTTATAAGCATTGAGTGCTTAGAATTGAAGCTAAGAAGCAACTAGTTGCCTTTGTGGAATTCTTGCATTTTTTATATTAAAAAAGCTTTGAATTATTGACCAAGTCCTCTTGTCTTCAATGCATCTGCCTTGCTCTTCAATTCTCTGCAGAAAGATGAAGATTCCTTGGGTGAGTCATGCTTGGAAGTTAAGCTACCATTTATCCATCCATTTTCCTTTTAATTTTAATCTTAAAATAAGATAAAATCATGCCAAAAATGGATAAAAAAGGTGTGGGCCTTGTCTTGGTCGTGGGAGGCCCATAATAACATGGCAAAGATGTTTGAATGCTGAAAACTTGGCCCCATTTGGAAAAAATACATTTTTGAGCAATGTTGATTTCATGCATTTTCCCAAAATTTAGCCAACTTCAACAAGGTGTAAATCCTTCAATTTTTGTCATATGAAGGAGATCTTGCACTTTTTGGAAACCTCAAAGAGTCCTCTAACCAATGCCTTTGGTCTCATGTCAAAATGATTTTTGAAGCTCCTTGTGTGTCCTTTTTAAAAAAGTGTCTTTTTGTTGACTTTGAAAATGACCTGTAATGTCTTTGATCATATTTTTCAAATGGTGAATCCAATGACCATGGGATAAATGGAATTTGAAAGATAATTGAATTTCCTTCAAAACAAGCTTTGGTTTGAATTTTTTGGATGAAGGATGAGAGAGTTATGATCAGTCAAAGTTGAGTTGACTTTTCAGGCAAAAACCCTAATTTTGAATCTTAGGGTTTTGTTGATTTTTGATCTTTCCTTGATGAATTATGATCATCCAATGATCAAATGATGAATCCTTTGACAAAATATGGACTTTGACAAAAAAATTCATTTTTGACTGTCTGTTGACTTTTTTGGTCAAACGGGTCGTCTGTTGACTGTTTGAGCTGCTGACGGTGCGTCTGAGTGAATTGAAGTTTGAAAATTTGTATGATGGTACTTTGAGATATATGGATGTGTATGAAATCCATTTGAGCTCTCAAAAACTTGTTGCTCCTGTAAAAACAAGAAAAACCCTGATTAGGGACTGTTTGTGTAGGAGACAGTTAAGCGTACCTGATTTTTGTGCAGTGTTGAGTCTCTGCTAATCGCGTGATATTCAGAAGACTTCTAGCACAAAGATCTTGGAATTTTGAATTGTGAAAGATTGATTTGATTGATGGTACAAAACACTGAGAATTGTACTGCCAGCAGTTTGGCTGTCAACTGACTGTTCAGGTATTGACGTAGCAGTTAGAGTGAAAAATCAACAGTCCAAGTTAATTTTCTTTTTTTGTTGTTTTTGTTTTTGTTTTATGTGAAAAATGAAAGTTTATTTACATGACTTGTTAAAAACACAGACATAATAAATAACTAATATTTACGGTACGCGGGCAAAATTACCGATAATGACCCTGAAAATCATTTAATGCACAGAAATAGGAATATTTGACTGGCAGAAAACACACAAAATATTATCTTAGTAATTAAGCAATATTATGACAAGTAATACAACATTTAATACTGACAGTACAAATATTACATACTATATTGAACAGTACGACGAATAAACGGTACATTTAAGAAATAAGAAATACGGCAAATTTCAGGAATGACGGTTAATGACCCATGCTATGAACAATAACATGTAGATGATTGGGAGTGCAACCATTGCAGGTCCACACTCTTCAGGACTATGCAGGCAGAAGAAAGTCATGATCACCGTAGCAATGGTGATGACTGTAAGAAACAGTGTCTCTATCCACTTTGCCATTCTTGTCAGGGAAGAAGAGAAAATAGATATGAGGTAGGAATTTGAAAGTTGAGTTAGAATTTGATGTGAGATTTTATGGATTGAATGAGAGGTATTTATAGAATGGAAAGAAGGATAGAGACGTTGGGGAATGATGTGATTCCGTACAAAAGGAAAATTTGAGTGGAAGTAAGATTTGAAAGAAAGTGGAGATAGTGTTGGGAAAAAGAGAGATTTGATTTTTGAAAAAGAGATTTGAAAAGATTTTTGAAAATAATGGAATATAGTACAAAAATTAGTGGGAAACAAAAGATAATAATAATCTACTTGTTACCAGTACAGTCTGAGTTTCCTGATTCTGCGCCTGCAAAAAGATTTAACTCTGTACCAATTGTGTCAGTACTATTTATCTGTAAATAAATAAATAGCATGTGTGAAGTAATAAACAGTATTTGGCGTTTGCGTAAGAATAAATTCAACTGCAAGCCAAATTACTGTATAAGAAAAATTCTAAAAACTAAGTATTTCATATGTCAGGATATTTGTTGAAATAAAAATCCATGATTATATGAGACTCTTAATTTTCAGATTGGAGTTTTCTTGAAAAAAGATGTGGGCAAATTTTGGGGTATAACAGTTGCCCCTATTCAATCTTCTTAAACCTGGAGAGATTGTCTGAAATCTGAAGGTAGAAGATGATTGAATATTTAGATGCCCTGAAAATTTGCACTTACCTTGATCAGAAGAGATGTTGGAAGTTGCATTTGAGTGTCGTCTGCGAAATGTTGTTGGCAGATTGAAACATTACCTGAGATGGGCTTTCAGATGCCACCTGGTAAATGGGTTGATGGTTTGTTCATCAGAATGAAACCATTGATTATATCTTGATGAAGGATTTGAAAGTCTTTGTGTTGACTGTTTCGGAACCGTCCAAGGTTACCGCTTTAAGTCTAGGAAGATGATTGCTACGGAACTTGTCCAAAGTTTTTCCGATTTAGATTTTGGAAGTTGATCATTGTGGAACCGTCTGAGGTATCGCTTTAGATCTGCAACGTTAAATCGTTCTAGAACCGTCTGAGGTATCGCTTTAGATCTGCAATGTTAGATCGTTTTGGAACCGTCTGAGGTATCGCTTTAGATCTTTGATGCTAGATCGTTCTGGAACCGTCTGAGGTATCGCTTTAGATCTGTGATGCTAGATCGTTCTGGAACCGTCCGAGGTATCGCTTTAGATCTGCAATGCTAGATCGTTCTGGAACCGTCTGAGGTATCAACTTTAGATCTGTGATGTTAGATCGTTTTGGAACCGTCTGAGGTATCAACTTTAGATCTACAACGTTAGATCATTCTGGAACCGTCTGAGGTATCGCTTTAGATCTGCAATATTAGATCGTTCTGGAACCGTCTGAGGTATCAACTTTAGATCTGCAACGTTAGATCGTTCTGGAACCGTCTGAGGTATCGCTTTAGATCTGCAATATTAGATCGTTCTGGAACCGTCTGAGGTATCAACTTTAGATCTGCAATGTCTGTTTTTGAGTTGGTAAGTGATCAGAATGAATCTTCGGCTTGATTATATCTGAGAGAACTGTTCATGGAATTCAGGTGAACACTGCATGTGATTGAGAACATCTTTGTTGAAGATATCCGTCTACCTGAAAAATCAAGTTAGTGATATGCAATGTTTATGATGCCTGTAAATGTGAGATATTCCCGGAGAAATATGCATGTGATGTTGTGTATGAATATACGCATGATGCATGATGTATGATGTATGATGTATGAATATGAATATGTGAATGTATGAATGTGGATGTGAATATGAATGTGTGATGTATGAATATGAGATGTCGAGCTTTTATTTGGGAAAATAAATTTCCGCCAGTCATCTGGATATGACTATATTGTGATCGTTGATGATCTTTTGTCTTGTTTGAGTACCCTCGGCTGGGGAAATTCTTTGAGAACCCTGGTATTCTGTTGAAGGATCTTTGAATATCTCTTGAGAATGAAAGGTAGCTGGAAGTTCTGATGCCCTTTCAAATGGGAATGAGGAAGATGCATAATCCTCCGATGCACTATCTGACCAAGTTCGGGTGCGGGGATCACACCTTCTGAAGATAGTAATCTGGAACAACCCTGCTGGGGGATAAGACTTCTTTTGAAGAGAAAATCTTTTTGAGGAATTTGCTGAGAAATGCGTTTCTCTTGGGGATTTTCTTCTGATGGGATGATGTCCAGATAATTAGGACATTTCCTGAATGCTATTCCTGTTTTTCCTGGTAAACATCAATCATATTCAAATGCACATGTTCATTCAAAATTATCATTGGGACGCTTACGTATTTAAAACAGAAAAAGTGAAAATAGTGATTTTTGAGCCTAAGCTGCATTGATTTTTGAAAAAGAGCCATGATAGGCTGGTTAGCACAGGGAGACAACAATCCTAGAAGTAGGAAACTGTCAGAAAGTTTTGGAAAATATTTATGAAGATAAATAGCTATGTGAAAACAATCCAGTCAAGTTTCAACTCTGCTATTGCCAATCTGTCTTCGAGCATCTCATCCCTCACTTGTTGGAAGAAAGTGATTGGACTGATCGGTGTCTTTGAGGTGTTGAATCTTGATGGTGAGTAGGCAGCTGAACGGAACACAGTTGTATGCTTCATTCCCTAACTTTTGCCTAGGCTGCCCTTTCAGGTTTTCAGCCTACCGGGATAGTATTTGTTTAGTCTCTAATTTTTGCCTGGACCGCCCTTTCGGGTTTTCAATCCACCGAGACGCTCATTTTTTTGCCTAAGTTGCCCTTTCAGGTTTTCAACTTAGCGAGCTGTTTTTTTTTCTTTTTAAGAGAAGTATTTTTTGACTATGTCAGTATTCACAGGATGTGGGAAATCCTTGTCATCCATGGTGGTAAGCAACATGGCTCCGCCGGAGAATATTTTCTTGATTATGAATGGTCCCTTGTAGGTGGGAGTCCATTTGCCTTTGGGATCACCTTGTGGTAAGATGATATGTTTGACAACCAAGCCACCAGTTTGGTATGCTTGACTTTTGACTTTTTTGTTGAAGGCTTTGATCATACGCTTTTGGTATAGCTGACCATGACAAATAGCTGCGAGCCTTTTCTCATCAATCAAGTTTATCTGGTCCAACCGTGTTTGAATCCAATCGTCTTCGTCTAGATTGGCTTCTTTCATAATCCTTAGGGAAGGAATCTGAATTTCAATTGGAAGAACTGCCTCCATACCATAGACTAAGGAAAATGGAGTTGCCCCTGTTGAGGTACGCGCAGATGTGCGATAACCATGAAGAGCAAAAGGTAACATCTCATGCCAGTCTTTGTAGGTTACTGTCATTTTTTGTATGATTTTCTTGATGTTCTTGATGGCAGCTTCCACCGCGCCGTTCATCTTTGGTCGATATGGAGAGGAATTATGATGCTTGATCTTGAACTGTGTGCAAAGTTCAGTAATCATTCTGTTGTTTAGATTTGTGCCATTGTCCGTGATAATCCGTTCAGGGATGCCGTACCGACAAATGAGATTGTATTTGATGAACCGGGCCACCACATTTTTGGTAACAGAAGCAAATGAAGCTGCTTCTACCCACTTTGTGAAGTAGTCAATAGCGACCAGGATAAAGCGATGTCCGTTGGAGGCAGTAGGTTTGATTTCTCCAATCATATCAATACCCCACATTGCAAAATGCCAAGGAGCCGTCAGGACGCTTAATGGAACTGGAGGTACATGTACTTTGTCAGCGTATATCTGGCATTTGTGACATGTTCGGGAGTGATGATGGCAGTCTGTTTCCATGGTAGACCAGTAATAACCCGCTCTCAGGATCTTTTTAGCCATTGTATGTCCACTGGAATGAGTACCGAAGGCACCATTGTGTATTTCTTCCATGATCTGTTCTGCTTCCTTCTTGTTTACACAGCGAAGTAAAGTCGAGTCATGGTTGCGTTTGTATAGGGTTCCATTGCTTAGAAAGAATTTAGCAGCAAATCTCCTTAGAAACTTTCTGTCGTTAATGGATGCCCCTTCAGGGTACTCCTGAGCTTCGAGATATCTTTTTACTTCATGGAACCATGGTTTTTCCTCGGTTCCTTCGGTATCGATCTCATTGCAATAGGATGGTTCATCTTGCCTGTAAATGGTGATCATAGGCGCCTCGTTGTCCCACCTGACTTTGAACATGGATGACATGGTAGCTAAAGCATCAGCTAGTTGATTTTCCTCGCGTGGGATATGTTCGAAAGTGATTTCTTTGAAGTAAAGAATCAAACTCAGCACATATTCTTTGTAAGGAATTAGATTTGGGTGCTTTGTGTCCCATTCCCCTTTGACTTGGTAGATTACCAAGGCCGAGTCTCCGTAGACTTCCAGGAATTTGATTCTTAGATCGATTGCAGCTTTGAGACCCAGAATACATGCTTCGTATTCGGCTATATTGTTAGTGCAATTGAAGCATAATCTGGCAGTAAACGGTGTGTAACTTCCTGCGGGGGAAATGATCACAGCTCCGATGCCATTGCCAAGTGCATTAGAAGCTCCGTCAAAAACCATAGTCCACCGGGATCCTGGCTCGGGTCCTTCTTCTGGTCCTGGTTGTTTGTAGTCATTGACTAGCATAATGTCTTCGTCTGGGAAGTCAAAGTTCAATGCTTGATAGTCATCCACTGCTTGATGAGCCAGATGATCAGCTACCACACTTCCTTTGATTGCTTTTTGTGAAGTGTATTGAATGTCATATTCTGTTAAGATCATTTGCCATCTCGCTATTCTTCCAGAGAGAGCAGGTTTTTCGAACACGTATTTGATGGGGTCCATTTTGGAGATTAGGAAAGTGGTGTGATTTAGCATGTACTGTCTTAGTCGGCGAGCCGCCCAAGCTAAGGCACAACAAGTTTTTTCGATTAGTGAGTATCTTGTTTCACAATCGGTAAACTTTTTGCTAAGATAGTAGATTGCGTGCTCCTTTCGGCCGGATTCGTCATGTTGTCCTAGTACACACCCCATTGAGTCTTCTAACACAGTTAGGTACATTATCAGAGGTCTGCCTTCCACAGGTGGCAACAAGATTGGAGGTTTTTGGAGATATTCTTTGATTTTGTCAAAGGCTAACTGGCATTTGTCATTCCACCTTTCCACTTGATCTTTCTTCAATAGTTTGAAGATCGGCACACAAGTAGTAGTCATGTGGGCAATGAATCGGGCGATGTAATTTAGACGTCCCAAGAATCCTCTGACTTGTTTCTCGGTACGAGGTATAGGCATTTCTTGAATGGCTTTAACCTTGGCGGGATCAACCTCAATACCTTTGCTGCTGACGATGAAACCTAAGAGTTTGTCGGATCTTACTCCAAAGGTACACTTATTTGGGTTCAGTCGCAACTTGTATTTCTTGAGTCTGTCAAACAACTTGTGTAAATGACCCAGATGTTCTTCCTCGGTGTTGGATTTTGCAATCATATCATCGACATACACCTCTATTTCTTGATGAATCATATCATGAAATAGCGCTACCATTGCACGTTGATAGGTTGCTCCTGCGTTTTTCAGACCAAAGGGCATTACTTTGTAACAAAAGGTTCCCCAGGGTGTTGTGAAGGTTTTTTTTTCCATGTCTTCGGGTGCCATCTTGATTTGATTGTACCCTGAGAATCCGTCCATAAAGGAGAATACCTTGCATTGTGCGGTATTGTCAACCAGTACATCGATGTGTGGTAAAGGGAAATCATCTTTGGGACTTGCCCGGTTCAGATCTCTGTAGTCCACACACATTCTGACTTTCCCGTCTTTTTTAGGTACAGGGACGATGTTAGCTATCCAAGGAGGATAACTTACAACTTTTAGGAATCCGGCATTGAACTGTTTTTCAACATCGTCTTTGATCTTTTTTGACATATCAGGCCTACTCCTTCGTAGTTTTTGTTTGACCGGAGTGCTACCTTTTTGATTGGCAGGCGATGAACTACAATGTCCGTGTCAAGGCCTGGCATATCTTCATAGGACCAGGCGAATATCTCGACGTAGTCTCGCAGCATTTGAATCAGTCTTTGCTTGACGCTGTGTTCTAAATCAGCCCCTATTTTGACTTCTTTCATTTCT